>NC_045430.1:256045680-256345680 GCF_902635505.1 Sarcophilus harrisii | reverse complement strand
CATTGTAATAGAGATAATGGTGACATTTTGCATGTGGAGTTCACATTGAAACCTCCAACAATGTTTCTTTAATTAACCAAATTTGACATGGATAATGACCTAAGACAAAACTTTCAACAAAAGGAGTGCATCTCTGTCTGCCATAGAAATTAAAAAAAAAAGTCATGATATCAATACTCCATTTCCATAGACATGTCAATTTTAATATGTCTAAAAGAGGAATCAACTCATTATCTTTCTATAGAAAGTTATTTTTTCCAAAAGCATAGTCAAAAATCATGACAAGTAGTTTTTCATCCATTTTCCCATTTCTATTGAGACCACCAGAATCCTTTCAGTCTCCCAGGGTTAAAAGCATGAACTCATCATCATCTTTGCTCTATTCATCATTTCTCCATCCTCATTTCCAATCAATTGACAAATTCCCTTAATTGTACCTCAATAACATCACTTGAATCCATGCTCTTTTATCCACTTACCACTTATCAGTTCATTCAGATCATCTATGTCTCTCCACTGGACTATTGTAATGTCATTTCTTTTGAACAGTTCTCTGCCTTCAGTCTTACAATTAGGAACAGTTCATCTGTTCATTAGATCTTTCCTGATATGTCCAAGTTTTTACCACATCCTTGAAATTGCTTTATATTTACCTTGTATGTTGGTTGTATTCACTTCTCTCTCCTCTACATACTCTCTCTCTCTCTCTTTCTCTCTCTCTGTCTCTCTCTTTCTTTCTCTCTTTCTCCTTCTCCTTCTCCTTCTCCCTCTCCCTTTCTCTCCCTCCCTCTCCTCACCTCTCTCTCTCTGAATGTGTGTGTGTGTCTGTGTAGATGAAGTCTCTCCCAAAAGTCCATGAGAGAAAACATAAGCTCCAAGAGGACTAGGGCACTTTCCTTCCTGTCTTTGTATTTGCAGACAGCACAAAAATCTGTTTTCAGTAATGGTTTGAACTGAATCAAATTGAATATCTTTTGGTTATTTAAAAAAAAATCATGATCATTAATCAGGAAAGCATAGAAAATTCATGTTTTAAGTATCACTTTAGATCAGTACAACTTTAGAAACCTCTTTACAGATAACTGTGGGCTACTATGTTTTAATAATCACAGATGTGGAATGAGAATTTTTCTGGGAAAAAGAGTACTTTGAGAGGGTAGGGTTTAAAATCCATCAGAAAGAATCCCTAGATTTTCATCACCTGCTGCTAGGTGGTTGCATTTATTTTCTTTCCAAGGAAGCCAAGAAGATGGGATCAATTCACATCTGATGGAGCAAAGTGCCTCGATACAGCACTTGTTACATTACATTAATATCATCATGAGTGTAAGGGGAAAGTTGGCTCCATTTGTATTATTAATAATCAGTAAAGATAGCATTAAATCATTTGGAAGTCATCATTCACTGTTTAAGAATATGATAATCACTTATAACACAGAGCTTGAAGTTAACTATGTGGTAGAAAAACCTGATAACCTCTTTTTGGAGGAATTTCCACTCCTTTATTTAAGGAAGTCATACTAAATTCTCTAAGAGGCTTTGGGAGAGAAAACAATGTCCAAACCACCTGAATATTAGATTTGCCAAACATAAAAAGTTATTAACAGATAGTGGGAGCTTTCTTAGGAACTGAGAATTTACTAAGAGTAACATTATATTTGTATGGAGTCATTATAAGAACCTATCTGAAAAGGAAATATATACCTTTTGTTGTCAGATAGAAAATAATAGAAGGACTAAAATGTTTGGATGTTCCATTGAGTTTCCAACCCCTAGATTGATCGGATAGAGAGAAAACCAGGAAGAAAGGTATAAAGGTGTTATTGAGATTTGAAATCAGTATTCTTTGCCTCCAACCGAATCTACTAAACGAAGATCTCTGATTTGGGGTTAGGAGGGACAATCCCAATTACTAGTTTTTTTTAGTCCTAAGGACATTCATATTACATCCTGCAGTTACAAATATTAAAAAAAAAAACAGGCCCCCAGGATGCTTAGATCCTGCCACCAGGGCTCTGTTTAGAAAACACTTCAAAACAATGGGACATTTTATCTTGGGAATGGATCCCTAGGGGTTTGGCTCAAGATTAATGGAGAACTTGGTGGTTCTTACTGCTCAGGAGAGGAAGGGCTTGGGTTTGCTTTCCTTTCAAATTTTCTTCTGCCAACAATACTACTAGAATGGCACAGATTAAGAATGAATGATAATGAATAAAGTTTCTAAATGTAATAAAATCAACTCTTAAGCCAGTTGCCTATACCTAGTGAGCTATATTGATTGTACCAGTCAAAAAAGTAGAGTTGCAAAGATGAGGTACAAAGTACAAGTGAAGGACACTGAAATATTTCATGAGATGACCTTAGAGATTATCTAGTCTAATTTACTTAATTTATAAGGCCCAGGGAGGTTAAGTAACCTGTGAAAACAGTAAATATCAGAAGTAAGATTTGAACTTAAAACTTCATACACTAGGTGCTACCTTCTTTCTAATTTACCTTGTGCTGTGTTGATAGTTGATTTGGTGATCTGTTGGCATGTCATCAAATGAATAAAATGAGAATCTATGATTGGTATCATTTTTTTTTAGACAGAATCCAGGATTTCATCAATATAGGGAACTTCCAGTGAGGATTCTTCTCTGACAAGGTAGTTTAGTGATATTCCTGCAATTTCTAATTTTAAGAGTACTAAATGACACCATGGATAAAATGTTGGGCCTAGAGTCAGGAAGGTTCAGCATCCTGAGTTTAAATCTGGTCTGAATCCCTTACTGGCTATGTAACCTGGGACAATTCACTACTCTGCTTCAGTTTCCTCATATATACAATAAGTTGGAGAAGGGAAAGACAAAGTATTCCAATATCTTTGCCAAGAAATGACCAAATGGGGTCATGAAGAGTTAGACATAACTGAAATGACTGAACACTAATTTTATTTTGAAATAAAAATGTTTATCCTACTATGTCTAATATGTACAAATGCACTGGGGCAATTGTCACAGCCAAAGTTTTGCCCCTTTTTTATGTCTTGCCACTGACCCCATGACTCTGGAGGAAAGAACAAGGCTGATGACTTTGCATAGCTCTGCCTTACTTAAATCCATTTCCCTTATAAGTCAAAACATCACCTTCCTGACATTATTGCTCTTCTTCAATAATGAAGGCAACAGCTATACCAGACCTACAACTATAGTATAAAGAAGTGGTCACCAAAACTATTTAGTATTGGCTTAGAAACATAGTAGTTGATTAGTGGAATAGTGCAGGTTCCCAAGACAAAATTGTCAATGACTATAGTAATCTAGTATTTGATAAACCCAAAGATCCCAACTTCTGAGATAAGAATTCACTATTTGACAAAAACTGTTGGGAAAATTGGAAATTAGTAGGGCAGAAACTAGGCATTGACCAACATCTAAAACTCTATACCAAGATAAAATTGAAATGGGTTCATGATTTAGATATAAAAAGTGATATTATAAGCTAATTAGAAGAATAAAGGATAGTTTACCTGTCAGATCTGTGGAGTAGAAAAGACTTTGTGGCCATCGAAGAACTTAAGTACATTATTGAATGCAAAATGGATAATTTTGATTATATTAAGTTTAAAAGTTTTGGTACAAACAAAACCTATGCAGACAAGATTAGGAGGGAAACAATAAACTGGGGAAATTTTTTTTTTATATATTCAATGGTTCTGATAAAGGTCTCATTTCTAAAATATATAGAGTTGATGCAAATGTATAAGAATTTAAGCCACTCCCAACTGATAAATGGTCAAAGGATATGAACAGACAATTTTCAGATGAAGAAATGAAAATCATTTCTAATCATATGAAAAGGTACTATAAATCACTATTGATCATAGAAATGCAAATTAAGACAACTCTGAGATACCACTGCACACTTCTCAGGTTGGCTAAAATGACAGGAAAAGATAATGACAAATGTTGGAGGGTATGTGGGAAAATTTGGATATTAATACATTGTTGATGGACTTGTGGGCTGATTCAACTATTCTGGAGAGCAATTTGGAACTATACCCAAAGGGCTATCAAACTGTGTGTACCCTTTCATCTAGTAATGTTTCTACTAGATTTGTATGCTAAAGAGTGAAGGAGGGAAAGGAACCCACAAGTGTAAAAATGTTTGTAGCCCCTTTTTATATTGGCAAGAAACTGGAAACTGAGTGGATGCATACCAGGTGGAGAATGGCTGAGTAAGTTATGGCATATAAATGTTGTGGAATATAATTATTACTCTATAAGAAATGATCAGCTGGATGACTTCAGAGAGACCTGGAGAGACTTACATAAACTGATGCTGAGTGAAATGAGCAGAAAAAGGAGATTATTATGCACGGCATCAAGATTATATGAGTATCAGTTCTGATGGACATGGCTTTTGTCAACAATGAAATGATTCAAGCAGTTCCAATGATCTTGTGATGAAGAGAACCATCTGCATTCAGAGAGAGAACTGTGGGAACTGAATGTGGACCGCAACATAGTATTTTCACTCTTTGTTGTTGTTTGCTTGCATCTTGTTTTCTTTTTAATTTTTTTTCCTTTTTAATCTCATTTTTTCTTGTGCAGCATGTTATTTTTGGAAATATGTATAGAGGAATTGCACATGTTTAACATATATTGGATCTCTTGCCATCTAGGAGAGAAGGGGGAGAGATGGGAAAAAATTTAGAACACAAGGTTTTATAAAGGTGAATGTTGAAAAATATCCATATATATATATATATTTTGAAACTAAAAAACTTTTAATTAAAAAAGAATGAAGTACAAACAATAATAACAATGGAGAAATTATTAATGTATCCATATTTCTATTCATTTACAAGCCATTATTAAGCTCTTAGTCTAGTTCAGAAAGGGCTGAGTGCTAGGGATCTAAACACAAAGTATGGAAAATTTTAATGTGATAAATATAATAAGAACATGTTTAAGTGAATAAAATGAAGATGATAAAAATAATAATATGAAATAAATAAATAAAATGATGAAAATAAATGACTGTGTAATATCAACTTTTTTATGAAAGCTGAGACATTTATGATGTCAATACAAAGCCAGATATTTGCTAACAATGAAACTCTATGAGGAGGTCAGATTTTTTGACCAATATTGATTCTGAAAAAAAAAAAAAAAAAAATGGTGGAAACTATGCACCATATCAGTGCACCCATTGAATACCTAGAAGACAGGATCAAGTGACCAGAACTTAGGTCAGAAATTTTTGGGGGGGACAAATCTTGATGCCACTGTAACTATCTACTCAAAATCTTATTTTTTTAATTAAAACTTTTTATTTTCAAAATATATACATGGATAACTTTCAACATTCACCTTTACAAAACCTTGTATTCTAATTTTTCCCTCCCTTCTCCCACTCCCTCTCCTAGACAGCAAGTGATCCAATATATGTTAACCACGTGTGATTCCATAGCCTTCATATGTCATAACTTATTCAGCCATTCTCCACCTGATGGGCATCCACTCAGTCTCCAGTTCCTTGCCACTACAAAAAAAGGCTGCCATAAACATTTTAGCATGTGTGGGTCCCTTTCCCTTCTTTATGATCTCTTTAAGATAAAAACCCAGTAGAAACATTGCTGGATCCAGCGCACATTTGATAGATATATCAATAGTCTCATAGCCCTTTGGGTATAGTTCCAATTTGCTCTCCAGAATGGTTAAATCAGTTCACAACTCCACCAACAATGTATCAATGTCCCAGTTTCCTCACATCCCCTTCAACATTCCTCATTATCTCCAAAATAGTCTTGAAAAATCAACAAATAAATTACTCTGGAACCAGAGCACTATCTCAGGTAAAACTTTTGTCTGTAAGAATTTGAATATAATATTGTCTCATAAAAATTTAAAAATATTTTAATAGATATCACACAGAACACATAAATGCCAAACTAAATGTAATGAAAAATTCTCAAAATATAGAGACATAAAAAAGCCAGGTCAGATCAGTAGGAAGTACATATCATCTCTGTAAGCTATCTGCCACTGGAATCTTCCTAAAGGTGGCTATAATGAGAAGAGAGGCTTACATCACAATTCTGTTATTCACTTAAAAAACAAAAACAAACAAAAAAGGAACAATTGTTTTAGCCTTCTGATCATTAGTCCACCAAACAATAAATTCAATAAAAAGTTTGTAGAACCATCTATTCTATGTGCTATGCACTAAACACAAGAAGATAAAAATGAGACTATTACTATTAAAAATACTATAATTAAAATTGCTTACATCTGAAAAGCATCAATATTTACACAATCATGAGACTCCTATGAAGAAGGTGTCATAAATATTATTATTCTCCTTTTATGGATGAGGAAAAATGAGACTTTTTTAATTCAATAAAAAGAAGAAAGCCAAAAAAGAATTGGAAAGTAGCACAACTTCGAAATTTACAGGCTAAATGCATTACCTACATTGTATTTAAAAAGAAAATCAAGTTATTCATCAAAGAGACTCATAGCCTCATGCAAAATTTTCTCTTTTTTTTTTGTTAAACTCTATACATAAAAATGTTTGTTTTATTTTGGTGATTGTTAAATCAAAATTTAAAATAAGCATACGGTATCATTTCCCAAAGGCTATCTAACTTACTTTCCTTTTCTTTATCAGTTTTGTCCTTTGTTCATTGTTCATCTTCAACATTAGTCAAAGACAGATGTACTCTCATACCAGCTCACTGGGCTGCCAGATCCAATTGATGAGAAGCTCTAGAACAGTGACTTACAGCCTCTTTTCATTCCATTCATTATCATTAAATGTTTTTTTAAAAGAGCACCCCCAGAATATGTAACCTTATTTATAAATTACATGCATGTATAGTATTTTGGTAATAAAACATACTTACAAGCTGAAAAAAATCAAGGTTAAAATAAAGATAGGATGAATAATATTTTAAAGAATTTTATTTGTTAAAGATTTAATATGCTTTTTTGACCTCACTATTGATAATATTTTATTATATTATTTTTAAAGGAAAAAGTCATTGTACATATTTTGGGTAAAGAGCAAATTTATAAATAATAGTTAATAAAATATAAATTATACTAATTATAAAGGATTTTCCAAAAGACTTGAACACTACATTAAGACTCCTTGTGACACCTTACATAAATGTGACACACAATACAATCATCATACAAGTCACAGCAGTCAGAGAACAGAGCAGCTTTTCAGCAGGAGTCTTCTTTC
The DNA here is from genome assembly GCF_902635505.1 of Sarcophilus harrisii. Classification (NCBI taxonomy): domain Eukaryota; kingdom Metazoa; phylum Chordata; class Mammalia; order Dasyuromorphia; family Dasyuridae; genus Sarcophilus; species Sarcophilus harrisii. The sequence continues at coordinate 256,338,444 of NC_045430.1, read as the reverse complement.
TCTCTTTGTTGACATTCCCCATGCCCAGAGCAAAACCAAAGCAAAAGTGGATTATCTCTGAGTTTGACTTCGAAGAAAGCTTTGGATATAAATCAGTTCCTTGTTCTTTAGCAACTCTGTTTAATGGATGGTTTCACATCTTAATTTCCTATTCATATTTGGATATGTTAGTTGGTTTTATATGAGTGTGAGAAATGGCAAGAAAGCAAGAGTCACTTTGGCTGCATTCTAGAGTGTGGAAATAGAAGTGATGTATACTTAGGTTGGAAAGATTGATTGGAGCCAGTTGGGGTTTTTAATGCCAAATAAAGGAGTTTATACCTGAGCCTTCAGTTTAAAGGAAATAACTATATTTTACTGAATACACAGGTGATAGAGTCAGACCTACACTTTAAGAAAATCACTTTGGCAGGCATGTAAAAGATGGTTCATTATGAGGAGAATCTTGAAAACAAAAAGAATACTTATAATGGAGTTATTGCAATAGTCCAGGAAAGAGGTGATAAGAATCTGAATTAAGGGTGATGGCTATCTGAGCAGAGAAAAGATTAGTAGAGTCAGACTTGTGGAAATGGAAATGATATGATTTGTCAATTGTTAAAATATATGGGGTGAGCAAATTTTAAGAGTAAAGGAGGACATAGAAGTTGTGTACCTAGATCACTGGGAAGATTATGCCTTAATAAAAATTGAGAAGTTCAGAAAAATGCAGAAAGTGGTAACATAAGGAGAAGTGCTACGCAGAATGAAGCCCAATCATGCTCATTTGCACCGTGCAATTTGCTCTCTCCCATTTAAAAGAAAAAATGGTTCATGAACTTCTAATTCAATGTCCCAGAACATCAATCTGTAGGGAAGCTTCCAAGCTGCAAGAAAATAGACAAAGTGCTGAATGATAATAGGAACTTGTATTGGAGACAACTCCCATGATTGGCTATCAGTGATGACACCCATCTTTCTACTCTCCAATTGGTTGATTGTATTTTATTGATAGTGATGTGATAAACACCCTCCTGAGAAGACCAAAACCCTCACTTTGGAGACTATTCTTTGTAACAATAGAAATTCTTCCACTCTATGTGCAAAGTTAAGCTAGGTTCTTATGAGTAGTTATGGATTTCCTTTGGGAGCCTCTCCATTCTTCTAGAGTTTGATCCAATCAAGACAATGTCTTTGGCAAATGGGACTATTTTGAATATTTCATCATCTCTAGAGATTACTTCTTCCTGTTGAAGTTGGTGGTGCACAGACAATGTGACACAAACACTCTTGGCAAGCATCGGTACATCTTGCTTTATTCCTCACTTAATATCAATAATCAGAGGATCGTTGTACGAACTTATTTCTTCTCTGTATCTTTCAAGCAATCTCTTTTCATCTTAATGTGTGCATGGAAGCCACTTTGTTTGAGGCAAATATTTAGAGTCGCATTTTGTTTTTGCTGAGACAACCAATAAGGCATAAACATGGTGGAATGTTGCCTGCTCTCTGCCTCCCAATGAATTGAGAGCAGCATCATGCTTAAATATCAATTGTGACAGAGCTTCTTTCTTCCCATTCCATATTTTCATCATGCATCTTTTAAATATGTGGATAAGTTATTTTCATAAAAATTTGAAAGTGTCATTAAGCATTGATGGTTACTAATATCTTCTTGCCTTTTTCAGTGTTCAAAATGTACATGATTTTTCTTAGTCACTTGAAATCTTCCTCTCTGAGAGAAAGTAATTTCTCAATTCAATTCTTTTAAACCTATGCCTATATCTTGGACCTTCATAAAGTCTGGATGATCTCTTACCATCTTTAGGATATTTTTGGTGTCATTTCAACTTCTTCATGAAATATATATGCATCTATGATGCTCGAATACATATGTAATGGTTCCACTATAATTGATGCAGAAATCTGGCTTTTTTTTTCCTATTTTGTTTCAGTTTGATGCCTTAAATGCTTTCAAAGTGGCCTGACTTCTTTCCATCTCATGCCAACATTTTCCTAAACTCATTTTCTCTTCTCTACTTGCCAAAAATTCATATTTTCTGATTGATGTAGTTTCTAGGGCTATCTGGGGTCACTAGTTGTGGCAATTGTTTCTTTTCTTAAATAAGCGCAGAGAATTGTGATCTATTTTATTATCTGTTTTCTATTTCTTGATACTGATAGTTCATTTAGATAATGATGAGTGGAATTTATTTAATTGCATGTCATATCATTTCGTTTTTATTCTTTTTTTAATTTTAATCTTTGTACTATAGAGATCAATAGTATGACTGTTCACAGGTGGGTGGTTGATTGAGAGACTGCCACATCATTATCCAGTCATTTCATATGTTTAAAGATTTAATCTGTTTCAACAATGCTGGTGCTTACTACATATTAGTTTTCCTTCATTCTTGAAGAGGACCAAAATGACAATATTATGTTAAAATCAAATTACAAGATGTCTGACTATGGCTAATTAGACCAATATGGCCTTGGAATACTTTACCACAGGTCAGACACAAATAGATTCTTCAACAGAAAAATAAGAATGATAGCACCTATCTTGAAGGGTTATTGTGAGGATCAAATGTGACATTTGCCATGTATACATGTATATGGATATATGTATGTATATATCTCCACCGTTTTGTTCTGACTCTTCCTAAGGAATATATTTATTTTATATAGAAGGCTCCTATAATACCTATAACACTTTAACCACTTTTGTATCTTGATGCTGTCATAATTTCTAATATTGAAATAAAATGTATAAGCACTTTGTATTGATATCTAATCAAACATTCATTTTTTTTTCTTTTTTTAAGCAGACATAATTTTATTGGAGTATGAAGTTCTGTAAAGAGGAACTTCCTTTACCCAAGTAAATTTTCAACTTCTCTTCAGCTTATACTCCTAAAGATGCCTGGACCATTTAGAAGTGAAGAGGATTATTCAAGATTAGTGTAGTAAGCACCTACTATGGAAAACACTCTGCTAAGTTCTGGAGATATAAATACTAAAAAGAAAGACATTTTCTGCATTAAGGAGCTTCTGGTGGGATGTGGGAAAAACACACAAAAGATATCTGATAATGGGAAGGGAAGGTATCCAACATGAATGCATGATGGAGAAGCCTAAAGGAGTGCAGCCACATGGGAAATAAAAAGATGGCTGGTCAAAGGTTCCCTTCTTAAATGGAAACATAGAAAGGAACTCTTTGTTCCTACCCTCCACCTTGTTTTGCCTTGATAAATTTAATTTGGAAAATCTTAAAAAGTTCTTCATAACATCTCTTTCTTCACAATAGGCTTAGCCATAATAGTAATGATTGATGTCAACAATGGGTCTTTACTTTTATTTTTCAAGAAGAAATAGAAGATGATCAAGTGTCTCATAAAATAATCTTTCCTTTTATCTTTGAAAATAACATAAAGTAGTTTGCAAACTTTTTTTTTTGTTTTTTATTTCCTGAAGAGAATTTGTAAGCCATCCTTCTGTGTAGTTGCATCTTCATCATATCATCTGATTTCATTTATAGCAACAATGTCAATGTTTATATGACTCCATTCCTTCAGTGCTATGATGATTCATTGGTCATTGGACTCATATTTATAGTACCAACATTTAAGTAAAGGTCTATATGTAGTCTAAAAATCCATACTCATTTCAGATTTTAAAGCTTGCCAAATGATTTTCTTTCAGAATTTTCAGGGATACATTGTAAGTGTTCGTATCTCAGTTTTGTTGAGGAATGCTAAGATTCAAATGTATAAGGCAAACTAGAACATATGTTGTCTTAACTTATTCTTAAATAAGTTTTATTAATCAATCACCTACTATGTGTATGTACTAGGGATATAAAGAATGAAATACTTTCTGCTCACAAAGTGGTTGTATTCTAATGGGGAAAATAATGTAGATAGATTTGTATATAAAGATATTAGAGATAAAGCTACATATATGGATGTGTGTATGTGTTATCTATCAGGAATCTGAGTTTGAAGAATCACTGAATCCAGAAAAGTTTGGAAGCAAGATAGCCTCTTAGGAGGGTAGAATATTGTGTTTGACAAAGTGCCATTGGATAACTATGCCAGTGATACATGACCCATTGTAATGTCCGGACTAACTCCTTGAAGGGCCTCAGGATCAGTCAGAGTCAGTATTACTCAAAGTTCTTGATCTTTAAAGGGAGAAGTGAAGGAGGCAGGCAAGCTGCCATGCGGCTTGCCAAAGATGTATCCTGGATTCTGGGGTCTGGAGTCTCCAGCCTCTCTCCTCCTCATCCTGCCGCCAAGTGACTCTGACTTCTCTCCCCCAGCCCTCCAATCCTTGCCTACAATTACCTCACTCCCAAACATTCAGCAAGCACCAATGGTGAGGAGAGTCATCACATCTCATTTAAATATATGTATATAGAGCCATTATCTCACATCAAATGGGTAATTAGCCTTAAATGTTCTGTTGCCTATTCAAGCATATCTTTTCAAAGTTTCAGCCTTCTACAACCCATGGCCATACAATTATATATGCATACATACATGTATATATATACAACATACACCATACATATAAAACACATGTACAATATATGAATATATGGTACAATATACGTAGTATATATATATAAATAGAACAATATGTATATATGTATATACATATATATATATATATATATAGTTCATATGTATTATACAAAGTGTATGCAGAATGCATATATCTTAGGAAAATTATTTTATTAACAACTATGGCAGCAATTTACCAAAGTGAAAAGAGTTCTGAATTTAGTCAGAAGACATGGGTTCAAAACCCTGGCTCTGCTTCCAAATAAGTTATTTTTCCTCTCTAATCCTTAGTTTTTGCATATATAAAATTAATCCTCCCTATTGAGACAATTATTTCTATTTTTGCCCCACCATTTTCTGAGAATCAATTCCAGAGGCCCTCAGTTTTTATCTGGAACTTTTGTTTTGTTTTTCTGGGCTTCAGGACTCAAGTTCCTCAGCAACAAGAAGTTACTTCACCAGATCTCCCTTTCAAGCTCAATTTAGTGCTACTTCCCCCATGTGAGTACAAATTCCTTGGGCCAAAAGACAATTTTTCTTCCTTGCATTTCTAATCTGAGGCTTTTTTTATTATGATTTGCTTTGTTGTTGTTGTTTTTACTAAGATATAATACTCAAAGTAAAGGAATGGCAACTAGGTAATGGCAACTAGGTACCAGGATGGGCAACTAAAGGAATGAGAAAAGGAGTTGCCCTTAAGCAGAATAAGACTAAAACCTGCTCTTATTTTATAGGACCTACTCTGAATGTGTTTATATAATAATAATGGTAAAAATATTACAATTGTAATTCAAAGTCCATTTTTATTACTTGCTAGGACAAATCAATTTATTTCCACTTAATCCCATTGTCCTTATTTGAAAAAAGGATGCAATATTTGCATTGTTTTTGTAAAAAAAAAAAAAGTTGTTGTATGAGCCAAATAAATAATGCCTATGAAAATACTAAGTAATTTTATAACATTTTAAAGTTTTTAATCTATATTTTTTGGAAATAGGAATGATCCATTAGCCTTTTTGGATAGTTACAGCATGATGATTACAGCAACTGAAACTCCCATCTTATCAATATCCCTTTCTCTTAAAGCCCCTAAGTCCTCTGATTTGAAAGGGTGGGAGATGGAGAGCTCTTCCTTGGTCCTTCATTTAAGCAGGACATCCAGGGTGGCTATCTCTTTACTTTTCATTTTTCAGTTTCTTTTTGTGTCCGGTATTGTCCCATTAAACTGTGAGCTCCTTGACAGCAGAGGCTGTACTTTGCCTTTCATTACATCCATACCATCTAGAACCATATTATTATGGCATATAATAGACAGTTAATAATGTTTATTGACTGATGCCTTTATAACTTGTTTAAATTGAGCCTAACATTCAATGGTCCAAGCTGCTAAAGCTCATCTTGTAAACTACAATCCTTCATCTTAAAAAATCTCTTTTAAAATTCATAAATAGATCGTTCTCTCAATGAATGTGTTGATCATAGCAGAAGAGGAAGTTGTTTTGCACTTGAGTTTTGACTAAGTATCATTCACTCACAACTCTTTCAATGGCCAACCTCAGTCAGGTAGTGTATATTAATCCAGGTTTTGAATATGATCCAAAATAAATGGCCTAAACAGAGTTGTTCATTAATGTAGTGATTAGTCATCAAATCATTTTTGAATCAGAACCTCTTTGCATATCAAGGCAGGTATTTTAAATCTCAAAATATATTTTAAAAGCCAACACTCTGATTACTTTTATATTTAAGTGGAAGAAAACAGAAAGAATGAATACAGCAGAAAGTTAAATAGCATTGTATATAGGATGCTGAGTTTCAATGTTATCTCAATTGTGTGACCTTCAAACAAATCACTTACTCTCAGCCTCAATTTTCTTATCTGTAAACTTGATAATAATAGGCCTGTCTCATAAGGTTGTTGTGAGGATAAAATGAGATATATGTAATGCACCTTACAAATGTGCTTTATAACTGTCAGCTACATCAAAATCATATAAAACTTTTGGTGAACATTTGTCAGTGAAAACTATACATTTGTCCTTCCACAGGTTCTGCAATTGATCACTAAATTTGGACATATAGTTATAAATGAAGTGAAAATTTCTTATCAAATTGGAATTAGGACCTGGAAAAGTAAATGAATAGTGTATATCAGAATGGTATGATTATTGGAGTTAATTTTTTTCCATCCTCTATTAATAATTTATTTTTATTGAAGTTATTTTTTCTTAATTTTCAAAATATATGCAAGGATAATTTTTCAACATTGGCCCTTAAAAAATCTTGTATTCCCTTTGTCCCCACCAATACATATTAAACATGGAAAATATATAAGTTAAATCCAAGTTAAAGCCAAATTAGGCTTACATATTTATACAATTATTTTGCCACATAAGAAAAATCAGATAAAAAAGTCAAAAAGAGAGCGAGAGAGAGAGAGAAAAAGAGAGAGACAGAGAGAGAGAGAGAGGGAGAAAATAAAATTCAAGAAAACCACAACGAAAAGAGTGAAATGCTATGTTGTGATCTACCCTTATTTCCCACAGTCCTCTCTGTGCGTGTAGATGGCTCTCTCCATCAAGGGTCTATTGGAACTGGCCTGAATCATCTTATTATTGAAAATAGCCATGTCATGGGGCAGCTAGGTAAGAGCAGTAGATAGAGTGTTGGCCCTGAAGTCAGCAGGACCTGAGTTCAAATCTGGCCTCAGACACTTAATACTTCCTAGCTGTGTGACCCTGGGCAAGTGACAACCCCAAATGCCTCAGCAAAAAGGGGGTGGGGCACATCCATCAGAATTGATCCTTGTATAATCTTGTTGTAGCCACATATAATGATCTCCTGGTTCTGTTCATTTCCCTTAGCATCAGTTTATGTAAGCCTCTCCAGGCCTCTCTGAAATCATCCTGCTGGTCATTATTATAGAACAATAACATTCCATAACTTTCATATACCCTAACTTATTCAGACATTCTCCAACTGATGGACATCCATCAGTTTCCAGTTTCTTGCCACTATAAAAAGAGCTGCTACAAACATTTCTGCACATGTGGGTCCCGTTCCCTCCTTTAAGATCTCTTTGGGATATAAACCCAGTAGAAACATTGTTGGTCAAAGGGTATGAACAGCCTGATAACCCCTTGGGCATAGTTCCAAATTGCTCTCCAGAATAATTGGATCTATTCGCAATTCCACCAACAATGTATTAATGTCCCAGTTTTCCCATATCCCCTCAAACATTTGCCATTATCTTTTCCTACCTTCATAGCCAATCTGAGAGGTATGTAGCGGTATCTCAGAGTTGTTTAATTTTCATTTCTCTCATCAATAATGATTTAGAGCACCTTTTCATATGACTAGAAATGATTTCAATGTATTTCTCTGAAAGTTTTCTGTTCATATCCTTTGACCATTTATCAATTGGAGAATGGCTTGAATTCTTATAAATTTGAGTCAATTCCCCATATATTTTAGAAATGAGGCCTTTATCAGAACCCTTGAACATAAAAATGTTTTCCCAGTTTATTGCCATCCATCTAATCTTGTCTGCATTAGTTTTGTTTGTACAAAAACTTTTTAACTTAATATAATTAAAATTACTACTTTGTGTTTGATTATGTTCTCTAGTTCTTCTTTGGTCACAAATTCCTTCCTTCTCCACAGATCTGAGAGATAAATTATCCTATGTTCTTCTAATTTGCTTATAATATTATTTTTAATTATTTTTTTTACAAACTTAAGCCACTAAAATTAGATTTCTTCTAAGTCTATTATATCTATATTTTGTATTAAAGTGTCAAAAAGAACTGTTTCAGTATTTGTATTTTCTGTCGACAGCTTTTTGCTAGTTTTCACAGCTGTTTTATCTATTCTATAGTCCCAAATTGCTGCCCTATGTTAGGTAGAAAACAAACCTCCCCATTATCTTAATTCATCTTAAAAAAAAAAGATCCACATTGAACATTTAATTCTGATACAAGATAAAGGAAATGTCCTCAATACATTGAACAATCATCTTCCTTCTTACAATTAAAAAAAATAATGTCATGAAATAAATTTTCAGTATATAAATTCTTTTTCCCTTTAATAATTCTACCTTTTATCCCATTGTACTGCTGTCATATGTAGCAATACCTATCCCACACCATTAGCTAAATTCCTTTGTTTTCTCAGTAAGGATATTGAAGAAAGCTTGCAAAGCCTCCTCTGATCAGCTTGATCTACCCATCAGCAAACTCAGTTCTCTGTTATATCACTAAAAACTGTCAAATGATATTTCATAACCAGGCATTATTTTTCTAACTCCCTTTCTCAGAGGCAATTTATTGGTACCCATTTCCCCCAAGACTCCTCTAGCAGTTCCTCACATACTTCTGAGACTAAAATGTCTTGGATGAGGATGGAGGTTTGGAGTTGACCCTTCTCTCATGCACTTGATCAAAGTCTATGAAAACTTGCATATCAAGAAGTATAGACCACATTATATCTTTCCTCCAAAAAGTATAATAATAATCAGTACAGTTCATTAACTGTATTCCAAATTTAAATTCTGCTTTCTTATTTCCAATCATTAGGTTAAGATCATAAGGATAAATAAATCTTTAGCACAAGGATGGGGAGGGGGGAATTCTTCTTGCTTCACCAATCAAGACCCTCTGAATCCAATCTTTAAACAGTGTGTAAAATCAGTTATATCTGGTTGTTTTCACAATTCCCTGATTAAATCTGTCAATAGATTTTCCATTGCTCATTCTGTTATTTATCCAGAGAGTTAATGAACTTCTTCACCTCCTGTGGATCCATAAATATTTCTATTTTATTATCAAAAACAACACTTAATTTAGATGGATACTAAGGATGGGATCACATGGGTTTTCCACTCAGTTGGTAGGTGAATATCTCTTCTTCTAATCACATTTATAGCTCATCAAAAGCAACATCCTCCATATGGTTCACAACCCTAGAGCAACCCAGCCCAAGGAACTCTCCTACAAGAAAAGGACAAAGATAAAAATGGAAAGAAAGAAAAAATAATTGTCCTACTATTAAGGGTATTCTATTCTACAATGAATAGTGCTTAAAGCCATTTGGCAAATAATGTGTAAAGCCTTATTTTTTAGTTTACATAGTATTTTATTTTTCCCAATTACATGTCAAGACAATTATTAGCACTCATTTTAAGATTTTGAGTTTCAGATTTTTCTCCCTCCCTTCCTCCCTTTCCTTCCCCCTTCCTAAAGTGGTAGGTATTTTGAAATAGGTTATACAAATACTATCATGTAAAACATTTTCATATTAGTCACAGTTGTGAAAGAAGTAACAGAACATGAGGGAGAAAAAAAACTTGAAAAATAATAAAGTAGAAAAAGTATGTTTTGATCTGAATTCAAACTCCATTAGTTCTTTATTTTGAAGTATATAAGTGTTTCCTTTGTGAGTCATTTGTACTTGTCTTGGATTATTGTATTTCTATGAATAGCTAAGTCAATAATCATACAATGTTGCCGACACTATATATAATGTTTCCTGGTTCTGCTTATTTTACTTTGCATCAGTTTGTACAATTCTTTCTAGATTTTTTTTTGGAAATCTGCCTATCATTTCTTATTGCATAATAGTATTCAAACAACATAATTTGTTCAGCCATTTTCCCAATTAATGTGCATTCCCCCCATTTCCAGTATTTTGCAACCACAAAAAAAACCTGCCATAAATATTTTTGTACATGTAGGTCCTTTTTCTTTTTTCTTTTTAATAATCTCTTTGGAATACAGACCTAGTAGTACTATTGATGGAGCAAAAATGTATGCATAGTTTGTTTGCTCTTTGGGCAAAGCTCCAAATTGTTCTTCAGAATCAGTATACATTTCCACCCCCACCCATATTGCATTAGTGTTGAAATTTTCCCACATCCTCTCCATCATTTATCACATTCCTTTTTTGACGTATTAGTCAATCTGATAGCTGTGAGGTGAGACCTCAAAGTTGTTTTAATCTGCATTTCTCTAACCAAAAGTGATTGAGAGTACTTCTTCCTATCCCTATAGACAGTTTTTATTTCTTCATCTGAAAACTGCCTGTTTATATCCTTTGACCATTTTTTTCAATTGGGGAAAGACTTGCAGTCTTATAAATTTGACTTATTTTTCTCTATATGTGAGAAATGAGACCTTTCTCAGAGACACTTGCTGTAAAGATTGTTTCCCAGCTTTCCAGAAGATTTTCTCTAATCTTGGTTGCATTTGTTTTGTTTGTGCAATAGCCTTTTCATTTAATATAATTAGAACTATCTATTTTACATTTTCTAATGCTCTTTACCTATTATGGTCATGAACTTGTAACATACTTAACTTCTGCATTAAAAATTCGGATGCTATATCACTTGATGCATATCTGTTTAGCATTGACACTGTTTTGCTGTCTATGATACCTCTGAGCAACATGTAGTTTTTTTTTTCCCCTTATCTTTTTGAATGAGATCTATTTCTTTTCTTTTGCTTTTGCTTTTTCTGAGATCAGGATTGCTACCCTAGCATTTTTTATAACTACAGATGAAGCACAATAGATTCTGCTCCAAACTCTTACCTTTATTCTGTGTGTATCTCTCTACTTCAAATGTGTTTCTTATAAACAACATACTATAGGATTCTAATTTTTAAAATATACTCCATGCTCTGTTTTCATTTTATGGAAGAGTTCATCCCATTCCCACAGGTGAAGTAGTACTGTCCCTCTCCCAATTTTATAAATGAGGAAAGTGAAACTGAGAAGGTTTAAGTAATTTATCCACAGAGCTAGAGAGTAAGGGGAAAATTCCTGTCACCCAGTCTAACTCTCTATCTTCTCTGTCATTCACGTTGGCTGCCTTATTGATCAATGAAGGCAAACTTTCTCCCATTGCCCCCAAACCATTTGCCATTGAGCTTCAGCTTCCCAAAGTCCTCCCCTTGTCCATGCTGGAAAATGTTTGCTTGAACAGTTGTTTCTATGCAGTCAGGCATGATACCTATACAGGTAAAAGAACATTTGCACTAATTGAGAATTTAGGCAGCCGAATCCCAGGCAGAAACACCTAAGGAATTGCTTTGCAACATGGAAACCATTTGGCAATTTGGACAGTCTCTGATTGTTTGTGAATCTCTGCAGACGGGATTTGGGGGGGCCCCTGCTTTCTAAATATAGACTGGGAGGCACCCTGGCCCAATCATAACTCATGATAGAGAGGCAACATATGCTCTCATAATAGAGTGGGAGTTGCAGGCCATGAGGAGCAGCTCAGTAGCAGCCCCTCCGTGAGTTATGGCTCCTTGTGGCCGTTATAAAGCATCTTTATGGTAAGAGAAAATGCAATATTTGGGTAGAAGGAGATGAAGTAGGTAGTTTAGATTGCTCACTTACAGTGGAATGTGCAATTTTACAGCTGGGATGTACGCACACGTTCTGGCTTTTGCCGCGCTCAGAGCCGATCAGGAGAGAGCTCTGCACGTACACAGTTTAAGCCGTAAAACAACTGAGGTGCTTAGGTCGAACTTGGAAACTGGAGCACTTTCACAAGGAGGCCCAGGCTGCCAAAGGAAGCTTTCAAACGATCTTCCTGGGGAAACTGTTGAGTTCTGCTTAGGTTGACATTGGGTTGGAAGAACAATGGGTCTGAGTTGCTGCGAGACTATGGTCCTACTTTTTCACTTACAATTGTAATAATGATGGTTTAGGGATTGCAGGGGAAGGCATCAAATTTAAAATTTAAACAGTATTGTGAACTCCTGGCACACAACTTAACATCTTAGACCAAGTGTTCTTAAATTCTTTGCTGTTGTTGTTATTGTTGTTTAATGTCATGAACCCTGTGATCTAATGCCTCTTTGGTTTATATCTTACATTTGTTATGAAAGAAAATGCTAAATTTCAGCTCAATTCACACCTTGAAGATATATTTTCCATTCATATAATCTATCCATGGACCTCAGATTGAGTTCCTCTTTTACGTGGTTGTCTGTAGCACTAATAAGTTAAATGCCATGTTGTGGTTCACACAACCAGTAAGTGAGGAAAGGCTTGGACTCTAGAGAAAGAATGTAAGTTGCCCACGGTCACATAACTATTAAGCGCCAAAAGTAAGATTTTGGACCCAACTTCTCTAATTATAAATCCAGGGGTCTTTTCACAACACGGTGGATGGATGGATGGATGGAAAGATGGATAAATGAAGAGAGGGATGGAAGGATAAAGAGTGAGATAGATGAATGGAAAGATAGATGGATGATGGATTGGATGGATGGATGGATGGATGGAAGGATGGATAAATGAAGGGTGGGATGGATGGATAGAAGGATGGATAAATTCTTGCTTGGTCTTGTCAAAGCCAACACACACAAGCAGTAGAAAAAAAGTAGAAAAAAAGCAATATCCCAATGAGATTCTTCTATTTTGTATTGGATGTTTCTACTGGTAGTGGAAGAGGAAGGGTATGGGAATGGTTAGAGTGCAGAAGGAGATAGTGTTTCATGAATCAAATCTCCAAACAATTATTAAGCATTTATGTGTCAAGTTGGAGATAAAAAGAAAAAAATTAAAATGATTCCTATCCTCAAGGAGATTAAATTTTATTGGAATATAAGAACTATGCTGCACACATGTCAGTATATTCCAATTGTATACCAAAAAAATTCAAAGTGATTTTGGTGTTTCAGGGTGAACTCTCTCAGTTGCAGGGACTTCAGAAAAAAAAAACACCATTTGTTAAAGGATGGCATTTCCAATTTTACTTTGAAAAAAATAGAATTCTAACTGGCAGAGGTGAGCACATATTCTAGACTTGGGGAACTGCCTCTGTCAAGGCATGGTGATGTGATATGAAAAGTTACATTTTTAAAACACATGAATACCATTTTGTCTGGATAAAACGGGAATTATTTTTTTCCCTTGACAAATAAAAATTCCAAAAGAGCAAGGGGAAACTTTTTGTGGCAGTCAAAGGTGGGATTTGAGGCCTAAACTATTAAGAGACTGTCCTGTGCTTAAATATTCTTTCCCTTCTACCTCATTGTTTGAAGGGTTTGCTGATAATAGATTCTCAACAATATGATTCTTTTGGTGGACCTTGTTTTTCTATATAAGATTTTTTAAAGACTTCTTATGGCAATATTATTACCAATTCATCTTCCCCAAAGGAAGATACAGGGCTGGAAATACAAGAAGATAATACAACAATATAGACCCTTGATCCTCCATTACAGAGTTTACCCTGTCTCAGTGGAGTTCAAACTCTGATGCATGTTTTTCAAGGATATGTTGATAAATGTTTAGCAACCTGATTCCCCGCAAAATGTATACACAACACTCTTTTAAGTTTAATCTGTACTATTGATGTTTTATTTAATACTTTCTTATGTCCAATGACTTACAATGTTTATCAATTTCTGGAGGGTTAGATACTAAATTTAAATTCATTTAATTTTTAAAAGTTCAATGAAACTGAAACAGTATTCTCCTTCTAGCATGGACTCAAAAGCCCATCTTGTGGGATGTCAATATTCTACTGGTATTACTGAATGGCTACAAGTCATGAAACATCCCCATGTTTACTTCAGAGAAACTAAAAATGAGGGCAATGGAGAGAGATATGGGGAATATGGACAGGGGAAAAAAAGAAGAAATATCAAAGAAAAACAGAAGCAAAGGATCCCATTTTAGAAAATTTTGAGTGAAATAGAGATGAACTGGTCACATGGAAAGGGTAGAATAATAGGCAAATAGCACATGGTATCCTTGAAATGTCAAAAGAAGACAAGGAAGGTCCCCAGCACTTAGAGTGAACTATTATAAATGTGGACAAAAGATACATAGGACAGATATGCCTGAATGATTTGTACTATGAAAGATTGGAGAAAATATAGATATCCATGAGATCACAGACTTTTTGGAGTATTCAGTATGGCCTCATCTCATCCCATGTTTGGTGAGTGGAAAAAAAAATTCTTTCCAGATCTTATTTTAGTTTATATATGTTATTTCTTTATTTGGTATTGTTTCTTAGAAGATGTGAAAATGTCTTTTCTGTTTGGGGTTGTTTTCATAAAATATGGACTCTTCCCTCATTCTACCTCCTGGCTAGAGTTGCTTTCAATGCTATTTGTGGGCCTGCATTATTCATGCTTATAAGCTAAGCTATAAAATAGAAATAGAGTGAATGAAACTGTTCTAAGGATCCACATAAAAAGATGGCCTGAGCTCCAAGCAAAACCTCACTTATTTGGTGTTGTTTTCCCTTTCCTTGTTTCATGTATAAATCATCAGCTAACCGATCTCCCTACCAGTAATCCACCATCTCAATTGTCCTCAGTAAAACTTTCAGCTCAGAGCCATAGTCAGGGCTGGAGCTAGGAACATTTCGTTGATCTCACAAAATAGATTGAGTTGCAGCAAATGCAGGCAAACTTTGCTACCTGGAAATCTGAGGTGACATCTGTTGACTTGTGTCCTTCTCTTTTCTCCACCCACATGGTCATTACCCTACTTCTGACCCTTGGCACCTCTTGTTTGGATTACTTTAACAGGCTCCTTGTTTGGTTTCCCTGCCTTAGATCTCCCTCTAATCTATCCTCCATCCAGCTGCCAAAGTGATTTTCTTAAAGTAGAGGTCTGGCCAGGTCACACCCTACTCATAAATTGCATGGACTTCATGTTATCTGAAGAATTAGATGTTAACTCCCCTTTGTCCTTTCAAACTCTTCATAATCAGGCTCCAGCTTACCTTTGCAGACTTATTTCACGTTATTCACACACTGTACGACAGTCCAATGGTTCCACTTGGTGTCCCTCACACCCAGTTGATCTCCCTTTCTGTTTTCACTAATGCTTCCCCCCACCCCCCTTGCTGCAAGGTACTCTCCTCCCTTCTGGGTCTTAGATTTTTAGATCAGCCTTTTCCAGAGTCGGGCTCAAGGACTACTACCTCCTCCTCTAGGGCTTCCTTGATCTACCAGCTGCTAGTAACTCCTGCTGTCCATTGTTCTGTATAATCTATTTTTCCTTTTTAAAAATTTTTTAAATAGTATTTTATTTTCCAAATACATGTAAAGATAGTTTTCAACATTCATTTTTATAAGAGTTTATGTTCCATATTTTTCTCCCTCCCTACCTTACCTCCCCCTTCCCCAAGACAGAAAGCAATCTGATATATTTTAAATATGCAATTTGTATAAGCGTTTAAGTATGATAATCTGTGTGCATGTTTTTTTTCCTGGTAGATGAAGGGTTTTTAACCCGAGTTCCTCAGTGCACGAATGAATTTCATGGGATCCATGAATTGGATCAGGAAGAAAAATACATCTTTATTTTCATTAGCTTTTACTTTTATATTTATATGTTGTATTTTATACATTTAAAAACAACATGATGAAGATTCCATAGACATCACCAGGCTGCTAAAGGCATCTATGACATATATAAAAAAGGTTAAGAATTCCTGCCCTAGACTATGAGATCATTAAGGATTAAAAATAATTTCTATTCTAGCCTCCAATACAGTGCTGACACACAGTAGGCCCTTAAAATATTTGCTACTGAGTCATAGAATAGTCCATGTTATACATCTTGAACTACCTGGAAGAGGCAGCTTAGTGTAATGGAGAGAATATTGGTCCTAGAGAGAAAAAGAAAATTGTGGCTTTTCTAATACTCACTAGCTGCGTGACCATTGGCTGTACCTCTGGTTTCCTCATTGATGAAATGGGGAAGATAGCACACACAGGACCCACATCCCGCGTGGTGATGAGGCTCAAATAAGATCATACATAGAAAGCACTTTGCAAACTGTAAAGCCCTATGCAAATGTCAGTTACTATTTCTTCTGCTGCAAAAGTGATAAAAGCAGCACAGACACACTGAGAAAAAGTGGCCCGATTTAAATCGGGCTTAATAGACAGAGTTCTAATGCACCTTTTTCTGCACACATCACTGATGCATCTTGGCAATTTTTTTGTCCAGGGGGAAAAATGTTTCTTGATTCATTTTAAAATCTCCAGGGCTTCATGCTTATAAAACTGAGAACTTTCTACATGGCATTGATGTAGTCTGGGACTATGAGCTCTCTAAACCTATATGGAAAACATATAGTTCTCCTGCCACACAAGCCTTTGTAAATATCTCTCTCAAGCTGTTTCCCAGCCCTGCCTCGACAGCATCTATTTCTCGCTTAACGGCTGCCTTTGGGTTTTTAACTTTCTGCCCTCCATTGCGGTGAAATCATTATCAATTAATCAACTGGAAGAGTAAACACCTGTCCCATTTATTTATATATTTTTACAGGTAATTAGGAGAGGGCCCATAAAGCAGCAGGACTAGCTCGATTGGAAGCCGTGACAGGAAAAAGTTTGCCTGTCCGTGCAATGTTTTTAAGCTTTTCGAATACACGAGCTCCCCAAAAGTTCGTTTTTTTTATCTTTTGACAACAAACAAGCAAAACAATCCCAAACATGTACAACAAAGAGGCTTGTCAAGCAAGCGATCTTTATTGCCTAGGACCCCAGCACCTGCAAGCTTATGTAAAAGGCTCAAAGCAACATGTGTGCAAGAATTTATGTAGGTCACTGTTGGTATGTAGGTGTGCGTGGGAAGTATTGGCCTGGGTACAAACTATAAACATATGTCTAGCAGTTAGTTTTATGTCTGTGTTGGTCAGCCAACCTGCAAAGTACACCCCACTCCCCACCCCCCAACTGTCAAGCAGTATAGTTGCAACAGCCCAAGCAGACTTGTACAAAACAGGTGGTAGCGTATTTAGGATGCCATGTTTGCTATTCAGGGCTTCTGTGATCTGGGGGGAAATGGGGAGGCAGGAGGGGAGGCATAGCTTCAATCTCCGAAAGGCCCCAAGTAGGATTCCAACCAAGCCCAGTCTCGGCGTGACCTGGTCTTGGGCAGAGAGAGCTAGATGTGTAATCTCAGCAAGCTTCTTCTGCGTTCTGGGTAAAATTTGGGTTACCACATAGAAAGCATGACATAGCTGCGTATGCTGCCGCAGATGGGAGATAGGGCCTGAGGCAGGCAGCCATGCCAGCTTCAGCAGAACAGGGCACATCCGGAAGGATTACGGGGTTGGCGCAGAATGAGGAATGGGGTAATCCAACACAAAAGCTCTGCGGCTTGCGGGGGCCGCTGCAGCGTGCACCAACTTTCCACTACCCCTGTCACCTCATCTTCCCACAAACAAAGATGCAAAATGACAGTTTTGTTTTCCAGCTTGTTTTCTTTCTGTAGCAAAGATAGGCAGAAATAATTTTGGTTTTCTTTTCTCAAAAGTGGCCCAATAATATATTTATAAACTAAATAGTCTTTAATTTTTATTTTAATTCTCATCATCTTCATCATTCTCATCTTATTTTATTCTTATTATTATTATTTTGGAGTTTGGAGAGGAGAGCTAAATTCCAAGATACTTATGGGAGGTCAACCCAGCTCTCCTCCAAGGATAGGTATATGAGTCACTGATCATGGCTTCCAGTGACTAAAAGTTCTCAGGATATTTATGAAGCAAGTTAATGTTTTTTGGCTTCTTTTCAAGATTTCATTTCTCATATTCTCTTATGGAGCTTTGTTTCTCACAAAAATCCCCCTTTAGATTCCTTTGATAGTCCTGGAATTCTCTGCTCTTTGTGGCAGAAGTCAGAGCAGATCAGAATTGCGTGATTGGGATTTACTATTACTCTGGTGTTTGAACCTGGAATCCACGTTATTGTTCATTCTGCTCCCTCCCACAACTCTCCGTTAGATCCTTGTCCTGTCCCTCCCTAGCAAAACCCTTACTGAGTGTCTACTGCAAGCAAAATGCTGTACTAATGTTGGGGCTTTACATGGAGAAATAAAAAACAACCTCTGCTTTTTGAGAGCCTACCTTATTGAGGGAAGATGGAATATATAGAATAAGCATAAGGAATAGAAAAATACAAAAGGCTATGTGATGTTAAAGGAAGAAAGAATGTTCCCAACCTGGGAAAGGAAAAATAGAAACAGGTAGAGCTTCATAGAAAGGGATATATTTGAGCTATATCCTATGGATAGGTAGAATTTCAACAAGTGATGTTCAAGTTGAAGGGAGGGAGAATTAATCCAGTTTGATTAGAATCAACAGGAAGTAGTATGAATTATGGATAGAAAGACTCAGTAGAACAAAACTATGGACAGTCTTGAATGCAAAGTTGACCATAGATTTGATTCAGTAGGCAACAGGGAGCCTGGCCAAAAGTCTTAGTGATTTTTCCTACAAGTACCATATTAAAAAAAATGCATAGTGAGATGAAAGTACAGTTAACCCATCAGAAATAAGTTCTGTATGACCCACCACTGGTCATGCAAGAGTGTCAGTGTTGATATCACGGTGATAGGACAGCTTGTCTCTGCCTCCATGATTCATCCCACTTGTGATAATCTCTGTACTCTTTTAAGGTCTTCATAATCTTTATGGATAAAAACCTCTGAACTCAGTTGGCTCCTACTTTTTAGCTGTTTACCAAAAAAAAAAAAGAGACATTGGATTTTGCAAAGTGAAAAGAATAATGTGCAATTCATTAAAAGATGACTTTAAAAATAAGATTTACTTTGACATTTTCCTGGCGTGCTGATTTCTTTTCTTTTCCAAATTTGAAAAAAAAATATTGAATTGATTAGGAAAAATACTACCACAGGTGCTCCAAATAGAAGCCAGCATGCCAAATAAGGTAGCGTCTGCAAAAATTTAGCTAATTTTACTGCAATTCATTATTTTCAAATGGCACACACACTCATGCTTACACCCATATGGAAACAACTTTGGGGATTATTTCCTACATAACCTTTTATCAGGTCATGTATTTGTAACTTATATTCTTAATGCCCAAGGCAGGTTCCCCTTCGTAGGATCAGTGCAAGCAGCTTAAAAGAGATTGGCAAAGCAACTTTTAATGACAAATTTGGAGAAAGATAGTGACCCAGAACACTGGCCTTTAGAACATAGAGCAAGACTGTTGTACCTAGGTGGAGAACAGGAGGCTCACCTGGTCTAGGGCAGCTTCAGAGAAAACAAACCATCATTATCTGTTTTAATAAATTATTTTTCCTAAATTCTGTTCTCAATTGTTTTTGTTCCATTGAAAGCTGATAAGGTCTGTCAGAAATCTTTGGATATCAGTGCTCTGAGTTATGACCCTGGTTGCCCCCACCTGGTTCTGGACTATTATGGGATTTGGAAGCATTTTCATTTCATTTTTGGGATGGAAAAAGCCTGCAGAAATAACAATAACAATTATACAACTACTGTATAGGAGAATAATAGTAGCTATGTATATGCAAAAAAAGACTGCAATTTTATTTGTTTTAAAAGTAGAATAGTTGTACAGATGCCAACATGTCTGTGTATAGTGTGCTTTATTTGTCCAGGAAAGGCATGATTTAATTCTCCAAATGTCACCCCCATGCAAAGAGATGTGGTTCTATTTCTAGAGATTCCAGCTTGATGCTTCATTGTGGGGAGTAGCCCTCTGTTATTGGAGATAATTTCATCACCCACCTGGCAAAATCACCAGGGTGTTCCTGGGTTTGGGGTTCGAGGGGGTCAAGTTGAAAGTAAATCTCCCACACTCTCTATATGTGTGTTTGTGTGTGCTCATTTGCACGTTGATTTATAGCTCTTTCTGCTGTGACAGGAGAGGCACAGATCTTATCAGATAAAGAACACATTTTAAAATGCTGCCTGCACGTGTCTATGTTCATTTTCCTTCTTTAAAAAAAATACCTAGTTAAAACAACCTTATTTAGTTAAAAAAGAAAAAAAAAAAAACAACTACCTCCTCCTCACAGAGTCCAAATGTTAGAATTCAGGTTGAACTTTAATTTAAGCAGTATGGGAATAGATTGAGAATGCACAGCCCTCTTCAGTCTAAATAAAAATCTCTCTTAGACACACAGGAGACATTCTGTTTAGTTAGAGACTAATGGAGTAGAAAAAAAGAAGTGGTAGAAAGAGTTAAGTGATAAAAAAAAAGAGAATAGACAAAATATTATTTGGTTAAAGGTTATAGTGTTTAAGTCCTTAAACCACCACATAAAAGCAAGCTATTTTTTTTTTTTATGAAAGGCAATGGAAAAATAAGAATTGTATCAGCAACTACAGTGGACAATTTGGGAGCCAGGGGGATTGGTAGAAAGGACATTGACTTTGATATCAGATCTCCGGGATTCAGATTCTTCTTCTAACTCCCTGAGTGGCCATAGGCCAGTGATTTAATCAGTACAGGACTTGGTTCCTTCACTTATAAAATGAGAAGTTTGGGCTACTTGGATTTTCAGCTTCTTACATTCTTAATCCAGGATCCTATATAGTATTTAAAGGTTTGAAAACAATTTACATACTTTATTTCATTTTTGTCCTCATACAATATTCCTGTAACAAAAGTGTCACAGATATTATTATCTCTGGTTTACAGATTTTTAAAAAAATAGAACTTAAGAAATTGTCTTGCCCATGGTCACATGGATAATATTTTCCAATGAGATGTTTTTTGCAAAAGTGCTTTAATGTAGTGTCTGGCACATGGCAGGCACTTGATAAATGCTTATTTTCTTCCTTCCTCATTTCCTTTCTTTCTCCCTTTTCCCCTTCCTACATCCTTCCTTTATTCTTTTCTTTCCTTTCTTCATATGAAATGGCTGGTTATGGGTTTGAAAACTGTTCTGAATCCATGTCAAAGATCCTCTAAGAAAAAAATCCTATAATTTGAGGGATAGATTCATATTAATAGAACAAATTTTGTGGCATAGTAAAAAGAGGTTTGGATTTGAAATCAGGAAGACTTGAATTCAGATCATGACACTTAGTAGCTGCAGAACCCTGAGGAGATTTCTTAAATTCTCTCAGTCAGTTTCCTTATAAGTAAACTAGGAATAATAAAAGCACTTACAGTGTTGCTGTGAGGAGCCAATAAGATAATATAATGTGTAAAGCACTGCAAAAATTTTAAAATATTATGTAAATGATAGCTTTGTTATAATCATTATTATCCAAAGAAAGTCACAACCTAAATCTCAATTTCTTCATCTTTAAAATGTTGAAACAAGCACAGTAACTGTCCCTACCTTGTCATGGTGAGGTCATTGTGAGGATTGAATGACATAACATATATAGCACTCTCCAAACCTTAAATTGAGCTATGGGCTAAGAAAAATTAATTTCTGCTCTCCCCCTATTCCCTATTTTTGAACCACTTAGTAGAAATTGACAAGGATTTAAATAAGTTATGTAGTAGGTCCTCCAAATATTTACATATCTTGATCTAAAGAGAGGAATGACAAAAAGACAGTGTCACTGAGTGGAAATTAAATATATATATATATAAAAACAACTAACAGGCATACAAATGTTCACCAAAATCATTCTCTCTCTTCCTTTCCTTCTCACTTTCCCTCTACCTCTTCTTTTTCTCTCCCCTACCACATCTTTTTCTCTCTCTCTCTCCCTCCCTTCCTCCCTCTCTCCCCCTCCCTCCCTACTGCTGTCTTTGCCTCTTTTCTCTATTTTTCTCTTTCTCTCTTTTGTCTTTGCTTCTGTCTCTCTGTTTCGCTTTCTTCTCCCCTTCCCCAGTGTATCTCTGAATATCACTAATATTTTCAAGTATTCAATTCTGATTCCATAAAGAAATTATCCTCTAAGTCCCAATTAAAACCCCATCTTCTACAGGAAGTCTTTCCCAACTCCTTTTATTTTAAATTTTAATTTTATTTCTCTCTTTTAGTTCTTTCTTATATGCCCTGTATAGAGCTTGTTTGTAAATATTGTTTTCTTGTCTCCCCCATAAAATTGTGAGCTCTTTAGGGACAAGAAGTATCTTCTGTGCAGTTCCTGGTACATAGTAGATACTTAATAAATGTTTATTGACTGACTAATTTTAAGTACTCTCACCAAGATCAATTGTATCTACTTCCTAAAAAGGTTAAGATGAATTTATAAACACTTTCCTAGAATCTATATCATGCAAGCTATGTGAATGTTATTATTTTAAAACACCTTCTCTAGATTTATTAGAACTAGAATCTGTTAAGATTGTAATTCTGGGCTTGAGAAAGCTATAAACACACAGAAAAAACAAGAGGCAGTAGTTTACCTCCTCACTTTTCCATAATATTTGTGAAGAACCGACCTTCCTTCACTCAAGGCCTCCTCTGATGCTCATTCATAGCATGGCTCAATCCTGGATTTTCAAGACCTTGGTCAGGTAAGTACAAGACCCAGCAGCGTTTGGTACACAGACAAGGCATAGGATTTGGGGGATTGTTGTCCACAGATTGGCCCAACAGTGACAAGAGGTTCATTTCCAGATTTAACCTTAGATGATGAATTTTTTCCCTTAACATAGAAACATATTAAATCATCTCTAACATGCAAGGGATTTTGACATTCACCAGTGAAGCAAGTCACCGATTCCTAGTGTGTTGAATAAAGCAAAGAACCAAGTCCAAGAGCAAGACAGTACCCATTGGAAGTTTTCCAAGGGGTAGCAGGAGACTTGAGGATCTGTATTCTCCATTTGTCTTAATTTTCCATCTGCAAATGGAGGTCACTGAAAAGAAGAGCAATTTATAATTGTGGTTTTTGGTGTATACAAGATAAGAAATATTTCAGATCTTCCCATCATCCTCATATTGAAAAAATTTTAGGAAGTTTAAAACCCACACTATCAATCTGTGTGGTTCTATACATGTATGCACATACTTATGTATATATGCAAATATAATGTAATATATACACATGATATGTGTGTATACATTTACACACAAACACATACATATGTACACATACACACATAACTTGACATGCTCCATAAAGAACAACAGGGCCTTTTTTCCTTCTCCCACTCCCTCCTGTTCTCTTTTTGCTCATAAGTTCCCTGATACAGACTGCTGCCTCCCACCATCTCCCTGATTCCCAAAACACTTAAAAATGAGTTTAAATTTGCCCATTCTGTATTGCACACAGGTATTTTGTTATAGGAACTATTTTATTTTAGCTTCCCTTTTCCTTTCTCTACGCTGCCCTCCCTTCAGTCATTCAGAGCACCATGTAGGCAGAAGAAACCTCAATGTCCATCAGATCAAGTGCTTATTTTGATCATTTTGGCAAACAGAACATCACCAGACCTAGAATGCAAATGGTGACACCCTATTGCCTTTACACAAGGGACCGGAGGCAGCTCAGACTGCACCGGTAGAGTCAGCAAGGAATTGGAGATGAACAGCATTGACTGCTTTTAATCAGGAGTCTTTTCTAAAAGAAGAAGAGAGAAATTAAAAAAAAAATATGCTCCAGCTTTACCTACAGTGTTTTTAATATAACTTTCTATTTACATAATATGCAAAAAGTGCTGTCTGCAAACTGCAGTAATCTATATGGAATGAGGACAAAAGATACTGATTTCTCTAAAACGTTCTTGTTAAGGAATAATCAAGAAGTTAGAACCTCTAATCTCACAGTCAAAGCAGAAGGTTGTGGGGAGTGCTGTTTCTTTCTTCTGGCCTATGTATATATCTATACGTGCACATACATGTATAGATAGGTCTGCCTGTATAGTCCTTAATGTTCTTGAAAAAATTAAACTTCAAAGTTCTTGGTAAAAGCAAAAAAAAATTCATTTGTGATTTAGCCTTCGGCATCTTCATTCGTATTTCTCTGAGAAGTCTGATGAAAGCATGAAATGGGGTTTAGGGGTGATGGGTTGGGGACATTGGAGAGGAGAGAGAGGGAAGGAAGAAACAGACAGACAAACACAAAAATGGTGAGAGATGGGAGAGGAAGGGAGAGGAGAGGGAGAGAAGAAGAGGAAGAGAGAATACAATTTAATTTTTCAAGCATTTATTAAATCTCTAGAATGTGCAAGTCATTATACTAAATGCTCGAGCTGCATAAACAAAAAGATGGTATTTTCTGCCTTTGAGGAGAGACTACCATACCTTTATAGCTAAAAGAGACTTCAGAGATCATCTAGTTCAACCTTTTCCTTTTATAGATGAAGAAATAGAAAAAGAGAGTGAGAAAATGGTTTGTCCAGAGTCACACAATGGATGAGTATAGATCCAGGATTCAAATTTAGGTCTGCCATTTGTAAGCCCATTGGATGTTCTTTCCATCTATCTTCAGTCAGAATCCCAAAGTTGTTGCTCCTCAGCTCTTGACCAATAAAAGCTCTCTGTGTGCCTTGAAACTCATACAAAGCTCATTTCCCAAATAAATATGCTTTGCTCTGAGCCATAAAGACAGAACTTAAGGGGAAATCAAAGACAAAGTGCAAAACTAAGACTGTCTATGGAAAATGGCCAATGGCTTCCCTCTTTGTGTGTTCTCTCCTGGGATGATTAGGAGGTGAACTCTGGCTGATCTCTTTAGCAGGTGACTTTGTGAGGAGCGAAAGTCTCTAAGGTCACAAAATCCCAACCAGTCAGGAATTGATAAATGAAAAATCAACACCTGGAATTGCACTTAGAAACAAATAGATGCAAGCACTTGCTCCCTCTGGGACCTTCTCTTAAACTGCTGCATTCTCTACAAGCCTGAACCTCCCTCAGGGCATCCTTAGAGAGAACCAAGTGCAAGGCGTCTGCCTGGATTCAATTAGCTGACAGGCTCTTGGATGTAAGTTCTATCGACCTCTGCTCTTTGGAGTCTGGACTTTTAACAAGTAAAGCTGGGTGCTAAGAAACAGTAATCTGAAAATACACCCAAAGCTTCCGCCCAACAAATGCATGTTTCTCATCGTAGGGATTTATTTTACTTAGTTTAGTTTAGTTTTGAGACTGGATCTGCCTGTTGTTTCCAAGCTGGGACTACAATAGCTATTCAAGGGCTGGATCTCAATATTGATCAGTCCAGTAGTTTTATTTTGCTTTGAACTGGACCAATTTGCCCTTCCTTAGGCAGCCTGGTCCAAGTGTATGATGGAGCTATTTTTTTTTAACAAAGTTTTTTTTCAAAATCTATGTATAGTCTTCACCATTCACCCTTGCAAAACATTATATTCCAATTTTTTTCTCCCTCCCTTCCCTCTCATCCATTCCCCTAGATGGCAAGCAATCCAATATATGTTAAACATGCAATTCTTCTATACATATTTCCATAATAACCTGCTGCACAAGAAAAATCAGATCAAAAAGGGAAAAAAATGAGAAAGAAAACAAAATACAAGCACACAACAACAACAAAGTGAAAATACTATGTTGTGATCCACACTTAGTTCCCACAGAATTTGGTCTGGGTGTACATGGCTCTCTTCATCACAAGATCATTGGAACTGGTCTGAATCACCTTGCTGTTGAAAAGAGTCTTGTTTTTGATGGAGACATCTTGATGGAGATTACTACAGCTATTTGTTCATTTTTCTTTTTTGTCCATTGTCAAATTGTGTGTGTGTGTGTGTGTGTGTGTGTGTGTGTGTGTATGAGAGAAGAGAGAGAGAGTATTTTCATCTTGAAAATCAGTAAATGCTCCAAATCAGTGTTTGATGTTTTGTTGATTGTCTAGACTTAAGAAAGTGATGGAGATAATGATTAATACAGATGAAATTTAAATTGTTTTGTGGCGATTCAGTTGTCAAACGTTTATCAGCACACCCTTGTTGGTGGCCTTCCCTCCCTCTCTAGGACTCATCACACCAGCACTGGACTTGGTATGAAAGGAACTTTAGCCCGACTAAAACTCAGAACTCAGCTTTAGGCTCCCTAAAGCAAGCAATAAGCAGTGAATTGAACATCTAAAATGTTACATGAAATTTCAGGAAGATCAAGGAAGTGGTCATGTAGGAAATATCATAGGAGTCAGGTATTCTGACCTATAAATAGGAACTCAGCAGGTTAGGGAGAATTCAGTGGGTGAAGGGTAAGGGAACTTTAAGAATATAGTCAGAAGGACAGAAAGTTTATGGCATGTTCAGATGGCAAAAAGTCCTTACAATGACATAAAACAGAGCATAGGAAAATTGCTAATACACTTATACCTTTCACATCATGGGGGTTAAGGCAACAGCACCCTCACAATCTAGAAAATAGATATAATTTTGGGTGCTCTTTGTCTACAAAAGAAGAAGTCTGAATTATTACAGTATCAGAAAATATAGTTATACCATATACACGTTTTAAGCATTTCTGAGTTTCTAAACATTTTCTGTGTGACAACTGGCCTGAACATGTCATCTGTGGTTTTCTCAAAGCTCCCCCAAAATTCCCATTTAATTTCTTACGTCAATATGTGATAAAATGAAATTGTGATGAGAAAAATCAAGATGTAGAAGGGATAATTGTATGAGATAAGATTAGAGAGAAGGGTGGTACCAAATTTTTAAGGACATTAAGTGCCATCCAAGGGGGAGTTAGCTTTTTTTTATTTACTTGATGAAATAGAGGGCCACAAAATATTTTTGTTCAGAGAGTAGGAAAACCAGACTTATTCACTAAAAAGAAGAAGAGAGAGAAGGAGGAGGAGGAAGAGGAGGAGAAGGCAGAAGAGAAGGAGGAGAAGGAGGAGGGAGAGGAAAAGGAGGAAGAGGAGGAGAAAGAAAGGAGGAGGAGGGGGGAGGAGGAGGAGGAAAAGAGAGGAGGGAAGGGAAGGAAAAGAAAGAGAAGGAAAAAAAAGAAAAAAGAAAAAGGGAAGGAAAAATGTGGAAAAGAAGCACAAAAAAAAAAGGGAAAGGGGAAAGGGGGGGGGGAAAAGGGGATAAGGAAGGAAGAAGAAAAAGGGAAGGGGGAAAAGGGAAAAGTTCCAAAGAAAAAGGAAAATGAAAGGGAAGACAAAAGGAAGGGAAAAAGCCAAAGGCTTTCTCTGTTTGGGCGGAAAGAAAAAAGGAGATGTCAACAAGCTTTTTGCCCTTATTGCCGGGGACGGGAAAACCCAGAAACGGTTTCTATCTTCAAGGACTTCACTTTCTAAGAGAGAAGACAATATTCAAATAAGTGTAGATTTGACATGGACAGTGTAAATAAAGGAATCACATGAGGAAGTCAGGGGAAGTATGGAGAAGGCAAGAGGGGGAGGTGGGGAAAGGCCTCTTGTGGGTGGGGTTTGAATTCAGTTTTGAAGGCAAGGGAAAAATAAGGAAGCCTAGATGAAGGGGTGAGGAGGGAGAGTCTTCAAAGCATGAGGGACAAGGAAAAGATATGAGCTTGGGGACAGAGTGCTGTGTGATAGGAATATCAAGGAGTCCAGTGTAGCCAGATGGCAGAGCCTGCAGAGGGATGTAGAGCATGTAAGAAATACTGAAGAACTGGCAGGAGCAGGATTGATTGGATATGAGAAATGAGGAAAGCAGACTCAAAGACAAACCAATGAATCAATGAAAGAAATGCACTTATTTATTTCCTATGTACCAAACACTGCACTAAGGGATGGGGACAGAAATAGAAAAGTCAATCCTTGTTCCCAAGGTGCAGCCTTTTGAATAAGAGGACACAAGACTCAGTAAGCAATGGTGGTGATGTATGAGAGTTTGGGGCTGGGAAGCCCAAAGGATGGAGAGTGAAGCATTCCCATAAGGGAGGAGATTGGTACGTCCTTTCCAGAAGCAGTGTTAGGATGTACAGATTACAGTTTGTAGAACAAGAGAACATGTGCACATGGCAGCAGAATAAACCAGAATTTGGCCGAAGTGGAATAGTGATCTGGGCAATTAGGTGGTACAGTGGATAGAATGGCAAGCCTCGAGTCATAAAGATTCATCTCCAATTCAAATCTGACCTCAGACACATACTGTGTGACCTGGGCAAGTCATTTAACCCCGTTTACCTCAGTTTCCTCATCTGTAAAATGAGCTGGAGAAGGAAATGACAACTATGGCAGTGTCTCTGAGAAGAAAATTCCAAATAGGATTAAAAAAAAAGATGGAAATGACTGAACAATAACAAAAGATATTGGTCTAAGCCTGATAAATAAAGTGAGCCTTGTGTGCTTCTGTTTACAATCATAAGTATGGGAATTCTAAAGCTGGGTGAATTTAGTCCCTCAAGGTTTGGTGTTACATACTTTCCTTTCTTTCTTTTTCTTCCTTCCTTCCTTCCTTCCTTCCTTCCTTCCTTTCTTTCTTTCTTTCTTTCTTTCTTTCTTTCTTTCTTTCTTTCTTTCTTTCTTTCTTTCTTTCTTCCTTCCTTCCTTCCTTATTTCCTTCCTTATTTCCTTTTATTTTTCTTTCTTTCTCTTTTTTCTTCTCTCTTTCTCTTTCTTTTTTTCTTTTCTTCTTTCTTTCTTTCTTCCTTCCTTCCTTTTTCCTTTTATTTTTCTTTCTCTTTTTTCTTCTCTCTTTCTCTTTCTTTTTTTTCTTTTCTTCTTTCTTTCTTTCTTTTTTCTTTTCTTCTTTCTTTTTCTTTCTTTCATAATCTCCTCTACATGACATCTACAGTCCTTCACAACCCTGGGCCTCTCTACGTTTCCAGCTTGTTGCATATTTTCCCCCTTTACACACTCCCCACCAAACCACATTGACCATCTTGCTGTTCCTTACACTCAAGAAAAAGTTCAACTACCCAAATGCAAATCGGCAATAAAGGTATGAGATCACACTTTAAGCAGAACCATGTTTAAAAATAAAAAAAGGAACACATTATTTTTAAAAGTTCTTTGCTTAGTTGAAATTGGGAACAATTCATTTTTGTATGTTGATTTTGCATTGGTTTTGTGGATATGCACAGCAGAATACTGTTCCTGTTATATTCACTGATATATAACTTAATCTTTTATTGTTTGATTTTATACATTTCAACAAAAAATATCTAAAAATTCACCTAGTTATATTGATCAAATAACCTGAATAATTGATTACTCCCTTAAAAACAATTCTTATTTACAAGTCAACCCTCAACTCCAGGATAGTGACAGAGGGATCTTTTGAAATTAATGATAATTTTGAATCATATTTCTTTCATTTTTATGAAAGTAAAATGATTTTTTCTACCATTAAAAGTGTAAAAAATGCTTCTTTTATCTTTATTTCATATTTTACTTCAATTATGTTTTATAATATATAATATATTATTGCATGTGTATTTTGGATATATGTGTTCAAGCTCTTTTATAGTGATAAATATACATGGTTAAAAATACCTGGATGTCACTAGTCTGGGAGACCAGATGCCAAACAAAGGAGATAGGATGAATGGGAATATTCCAGAAAGACTTAAATCAGGAAGTGAACAATTTAAGAGGGAAAATAAATTCATTGAGCATTTATTATGCACCTGTTATATACAAGATATTATCTTAGGTACTATTCATGCAAAAACAGAAATGAGACAAACTGACTGACCTTAAGAAGCATTTAACATCTGCATAGAAGATACAAAGCAGGTAATTTAAGCAGAGAAAAAAACCACTAACAATTGGGTAGGGAAGTTTCATGTTAATGGTAACTGTACTGAGCCCCACAGGGAAATAAAGGACATGGATAAATTTCAGTCATAAGAAATAGTTTATATGAATACATGGGAACAGGTTTAGAATAGCAGGTTTATGGAAATGCCGGTAGTTGGGTTTAATTAAATTGTAGCAAGCATAAAAGGGGATAATTTGAAATAATGATTTCAAGATTAATGGGGGGCAACTTTTATAGAGTCTTAAATACAAGTGAGAGATGCGTTTATTCCTATAGACAATAGGGAGTCACTGAAGGTTTTTTTAAAAACATAACTGAAACATCAGGAAGATTAATTTAGTAGATGAGTGGGGCATGGGTTATAAAGGGGCAGTAACAGGAGGCAGATCAGATAGGAGGCCATTGCAACAGTCCAGAAGAGAGGAGATGAGAACCTGAAAGAGGATGGAGACTCTGTGAGAGCAGAGATATTAGAAGATAAACTGACAGGATTTAGCAGCTGATTTGATGTGAGGAATGAGGACAAAAAGGAAGTAAAGAATAATTCTAAGATGATAAAACTGGATGATCAGAAAAATAATAAAGCCTTCAGCATAAATATCTAACTTTGAAGGGGGAAGTGCTTAGAAAGAAAAACGATGAGTTCAAATTTGGACATGAATTTAAGGTTTTGATCAAGGCAGAGATGCCTAATAGTGATCTGAGGTTGAAATTCAAAGGTGAAATTAAAAGCAGTTAGGTGGATAGGACTGGATCTGGAGACAAAAAGATTCATCTTCTTAAGTTCAGATCTAGTCTCAGACACTTACTAACTGGTTGACCCACGACAAGATTGTCTTGTTGGCTGCCTCAGTTCCTTAGCTCAATAAAATGAGCTGGAGAAGAAAATGGCAAATCACTCCAATAATTCTGCCAAGAAAACTCCAAATGGGGTTATAGAGTCGGACATAACTGAAAAGTTAACTAAGTTAACAACAAAACTATAATTTAGGGAATATTGAATCCACAAATGCTTGTGTGATTATAAAGAGAGAGGAGGAGAGGGGAGGGCATAGAGAGAAAGAAAAAGGAGAGGAAAGAAAGTGAAGGAATGGGAGGAAAATGAAGTCTAAATGGAGAAAAGAGGAGAAGGATGGATACTGAATAGGAAAAATAGATTGAGAAATGGTCAGATTCATCAGGAGAAAGAAACAAGGAAGTGTAAGTTCTCAGAAACGAAGGGATGAGGCTTTGAAAAAAGAATAGATATACAGAAAGGAGTATAGAGGAAGAATAACTTGAAGATACAAGAGAGAGAACTGGTGACTCCTGGAGGAAGGAGAGAGAGTGGAATCAAAGGCAAAGACAGGGAGATTAACTCTAATGAAGAGTAGGGCTATTTCTCCTGTGACTAAAAGAAAGAAGAGATAATTCAATAGAGCCAGTATATGAATATATTCTTTCAGAGAGGAGAGATCAAGAATTAGAAGAGCTCTCAAGAACCAGCCAAGAGGCATCTTCACTTTAAAGAAAATTGAGGAGGTCAAGAAAGTTGAATTCACTGAGACCAGACACTATTAGGTACTGTGTTAAGCACAGTCTAAGGTCGCAGAGATAAGAGGATTTGAAAGGCAAGATTTGAACCCTGAACTCAGACTCTGAAACCAGAGTCAGCATGTTTCTCCACTTTATATCAATTCTTTTGAGCATGTGTATTCATCCCGTTTCTACCAGACTGTCAGAACTGTGAGGGCAAGAACTGAGTCTTTTCCTCTCTTTGTAAGACAATATTGTTTTTCTCACTGTTCCCCTTAATAGAACATTTCATCATCCTTGCCAGGTATTCAGCTTCTCTATGGCGGGAAGTTTCTTCTTCTTCACCCTCTGCTCTTTAAATCACCAATTCTTTTGTTATCCCCAGTAAAGTTATTATCTTTTCTAAGAGATGTTTCCTAATTCCTTCAATTCTGAGTGTTTCCTCATCTTTCTTCCCCAGTTATTTTGTATGTTTAAAAATTATTTTTTTTCATTTTTTAAAACTTAAGTAGAATAATAGGGGAAAAACATTGCCATGTGCACAAAAGAACATTAGAGGATTCAAAATATAAAGGAATAGATTTCCATTTCAACAAAGCCTATATAATAAATACACATTGTGAATAAATATACAATGTGAACATGTGTTCAGAGCTATCCATCTTTTTTTTTTTTTTTTTTTTGCTTCCTTGTAGGGTTTCTTTTGTTCTCTGCTGTACACTTTTTACTTTATTTTTTCCCTTTAAATTGTATTTACCTATAAAATAAGTATCCAATCTCATTCCTAGAAGAAGTTAATCTTGAGGACAGAGACTTTGTCAGAGATAGTACAGTAGATAAAGCTCTCTACTAGCTGTGTGACCCTGGATGAGTCACTTAATTTCTGTCTGCCTCAGTTTCCTCATATATTAAGTAAGAATAACAATAGCACCTACCTCTCAGGGCTGTTGTTAGGCCCCAATGAGATAATATTTATAAAAATACTTAGAATAGTATCTGCCACATAGTAGGCATTTAATAAATGCTTGTAGAATTCATTCATTCATTCATTGAACTAGTAGTTATTGAGAGTCTAGGATAAGGGGATCAATGAGTTCCTTTAGCAACAGGCCATGTTGTCCAGATTTCAGGGAAGGAAAGTTTCAAGAACATCAAGATTCTGCTCTCAAGTTCCAATTATTAAAAAAAAAAACGGGTTTCTTCTTAATTTTGTATATACCAGGTTTGCATACAGCATTAGTCGTTTTCCAGTACATTTCCATTAGTAATGTCTTTGCTGATTAGTTTTTTCTAAATTAGCATGTTTATCCATTAGCATATCAATATTGCTGCCAACCATCCTCTTAATTTTTAGTTTTCTTGTTGCAACAAAAAAAATTTTTTTGCCAATAAAAGCAGGCATTTCTTAAAGCCTTAATTAACTCTAGCACAATTCGTTTTTGCTTCTTTAATAATAGTGTGTAATATTTACAAAGATTATAGATTTTGCCTTATTCAAAAACACCACTCACTTGAATCATCAAAATCTCCACGTTTTCAGGCTTGGCATTAACACAATCTCCTGTTGTCCTGGAGTGTCTGCCTGAGTCCAGAGTTGCCTGCAAAGTGAGATCAGCAGCAGCGAAGCTTTGGGGCTGAGGATGGTCTGAGCACAAACATTTCTCCTAAGTATGTTAGAAATAATGCATGTTTTAGGGGAAATAAATAATATCATCTCAATTACAAAATGATTTTGGATATCATAGTAGAGCTGATTGTATTAAATTGTATTAAACTGAGGCATTCAGAATGAGAAAACGCCCCTCTCTCAATACAGATCAGTTTGCAATTTATAATCTTAGAGTTGCTGTGGCCTCTGAAAGGCTAAGTGACTTTTTCAGGGTCACACCATCTGTGTGGGTCAGAGGTGAGACTTGAAGTTCTACTCAAAGGCCAGTTCTTCTCTATGCATTGTCGTTATCCCTGTCATACTGACTATGAAGTAGTGGAGCTGTCCCTGTTTATCTATCTGACTGTCCAACAATCTCTTTTTATCCAACTATCATCCAGCATCAATCTTTTATCATCTAACCATCTAGCCCTCTATCTACTTGTCTGCCTATTTTTTCCTATCTTCTAATCTATCCATCATCTATTTCTCTGCCTATTTTATTTTTCATCACCTATCTAGTCATCTATCACCTATCATTCAGCTATCCCTCCCTCCTGTATGTCTGTCTGTCTCTCTCTCTCTCTCTCTCTCTCTCTCTCTCTCTCTCTCTCTCTCTCTCTCTCTCTTTCTCTCTCTCTCTCTTCCTCCTCCACGCTGTCTCTCTTTCTCTGGCCCTGGGTTTGTACATGTGTGTTTCTTTCTCTCTGTCTCTGTCTCTCTGTATCTATCCACCTTTGTATGTATGTATGTATCTATCATCTATCCATCTATGTATTTCCTATCTCTCTAGCATCTATGTATATTTGTATCTATCTATCTATCTATCTTTATGTATCTATGTGTCTTTGTATATATCTATCTATGTATCTATCTATATTTAAGGTTTGCAGCAAAGAGAAATTGATCCTTAAATTTACTTTGTTCTATTTTGAGTAGGAAAAGTAAGTTCAATATGTGTGAGTATGTATATTATATATAAATATATATTCATGTGTATGTATAAATATATATGTATTATACATTACATTTATACACATACTTTATGGAGATATATATGTGTGTACAAAATCTCTATCCAAATATACAATATTCACAAAACATTTTCTGTATTTTTGTTTTATGGACTCATATAGTCTTGAACATAGGTACAAGCATTTTTAATCCCTCATTTAGACTGAAATGAAGCTGAGTCTGAGAGAGTTTAAAGAACATCCCCAAGGTCACACAGCTAGTAGGTGGCAGGGGAGGGGCTCTGACCCCCGATCTTTCCCAACTTCCAATCGAGCTCTTTTTCACTATATTCTTCTGGCTCGTAGAACGAGCAAGATGACCATCCAGATCCATGTCTCCTTTGCCAAGGTCTGGCCTGTATATTTTCTCCTTACCCAAATCAGACAGAACTCCGTTTTTGCTATTGCTTTGATGTGCTCAATTATATCCATTTACAGTAGTCACAGAGCAGCAAAAACTGTGTTTAACAGAAATACATAGGGAGCAAGCTGGAAGAAGGCACAGCCGTGCCAATTCTATCTGTCTACACTCTTATCCAGGAGAGAGTCTTGTGTCTGTCATAATTAAATCTCAATGGTAATTTTTTTTTCTGCTGAGTCTGGGTAGACTTCTGTTAAAGATATGCTTATCCACTGTTAAACACTATCTTGTTCAAGTAAATGCTGGTAATTATAAATCTGTATGTTTAAAATGTGTGCTTTCATAAAGTCTCTTTAGTAAAGTAGAAGAAGGAGATGAAGGAGGAGGAGGAGGAGAATAAAGAATATGATGATGGTATGATAATGAGAACGATGATAAAACTTTCCTTGAAGTAAATGCTTGTGATTCCAGACAGAGAGAATCCAGACAATGTGGGGAGTATTTCCATGTGAGAAAGAGACGGCAGGAAAAAAAAACGGGGAGTATTTATGTGTCTGTCGCTGCCTGGGTTATAATTCACTCAGGTAGGTTAGTGTCAAGTGAAAATTGACCTCTTTATGTCCTGCCTCTCAGAAAATGAAGCAATTGTCATATTAAGGGATTAATTCTTATTGTGTGGGGCAGATTTATTGGAGTAACCAACTCCTTGGAGATGGCTTGTTAATTTGCTTCATATGAACTAGGAATCTCCGGCGCATTCAGGGTCTGGTGCGTGTTATTGGTCTTTCATTCGGAAACTGTTCAAATCTCAGATTTCTCCTTTCTTAGGGAATTTAGGAGGACAGATGGGTCACAAATAAAGCCAGAATCAGAAACGATGTTGAAATTTCTTTCCTTGGGACTTTGTTTTTTAACCCGAAAGCACCAGTTATTCCCACTTGGAAAACCAGAATAATTCCACTAAGGCATTTTTTAAACTTTTCCAGTATTCATATCTAAGAACATAAAATATTTTCACAATACAAGTACATTTACCAAGAGCAAATGTTTAAACAAAAGAACCAGGGTTCTTAATGAAACACCCTCAGGAAAATGTTTAAACTTTGCCCTTAAGTTTACTTTGTTCACTAATAGGCTTCTATTTCGAGTAGAGAGTAGGAAGGGTAAGTTCAATGTGTTAATAAGAAAAAAGTAATAATATTTAATTAATTCTGGCTGAACACACATGGTTTAATATACTTGGCAATATCATTCCATCACATGATATGATAATTTAATGGAACTTTTTTATTTAAATTGCTGGCAAGTTTATGAAATTATAAAGCAAATAGGCCATGCACTTGGGTGTAATTGACTGTATAAATGTGTTTTATGCTATACTGTTGGCAAATTAGCCAATCCCTGTCACAGAATCAATTATTATCTAGCTGAATTCCACAAACACAATAGCAGAAATATTGCATTTATACGAAAAAACACTATGATTGTTAATCTTGCATTGTGCATCTCGAAACAAGGCAATAAACATTCCCACACTGGATAATGGTCTTAAGATAATACCACTGCCAAATGAGTGCACATTTAAAGATTCCTTGTTGTTGGAGGTTCATCTTCTGGCTCTTATTTGTGCCTGCCTCTCCGGATCAATGAAGGGGATAATGGAGGCTTTCTTGGCTCAAGTCAAGTAGGGCTACAGTCATTTAACCTCCATTTAAGAAAGATGGACTGCCCAGACCTAACATGACACCTTGCAACCACACCTACTGCTACTGAGGCTTTAATGGCAATGGGGACTTTTTCTTCCTCCATTTCTCAACTCAGTGAAGAAAGAGCCTTGCTGTCAGAGACCCAAAGAATGATCTGGCTTCATCAATTTCCAGGCCAGGCCAACAGATTCTGGGCAACAGATTACCTGAAACAAGCTAGAGAAGAAGCAAGGACGATACCTCCCACGTGCTTTTTCTTTCCTGAACAATTGTCCCTGGCAGAATTCCCAGCTGCCATAAACTACAATGGACTACCCATCACAGGAAGTTCTTTAGGTAAACATCGCAGGTTTTTGAGGCCAAGGATGACACACTAGTCCCGGAAGAATCCTCTGGATTCTTTAGATAGTGTCTCATGGGAGAATCCCAGGAAAGGAGTTGCCCATTATCCTGGACAACAGGTATTTGGCAGAGCTCAAGATGGAAATCCATACCAAATGAGCCTCTCACAGATTCTGATGAGACCAAGTCCTTGATTTAACGCTTAATTGTTGTAATGCTAAAATATGGCCTAGAAGTAGTGAAATATGGATGTTATTTAAAATCAAGATTTTTTTCTACTTAAACAGAGCTCAATTTTTTGTGTGTGAAAAAAAGTAGTAGACATGTTTCTTTAATCACCTGAATGGGTCCTTTTCTTTTTCCTGTAACTTTGTGTTTAATTCTGAGGGAACGTGTAGTTAAGGACAGAGCTCTGGATTTAGTTCAAATTCCACCTGAGAAATGAACCAGCTGAACCACATCTAACTTCTCCTAACTTTAGTTTTTTTCATCTATAAGATACCTCAATGATCCCTAATATTCCTTCCATTTATAAATATATGATCCAATGCTCTTGTTGTTGTTGGCTGATAATTTTGTATGTGTCTCTCTGTTTCTGTGTCTGTGTATTTGTGTATGTCTTGGTTTAAGACTAGATCTCCTTGTATCTACCAAGCTAGCTGAAAAAGCAGTGGTTACTCACATTAGCTCCACTCCATTTGGCACTGGAGCATTCATCTGCTATGGTTCCAGTGTGGGCTGGCTCATCCTTCTTTAAATGGTCTGGTGTCCCCTTATTTCTGGGGGATCGCCATAATAATGCTTAATTTAGCATAGAAATTAAATGAACTTAACCTATTGAAATTTAATACTCTTAAAACTCAAGAAATCACCAACTTCAGCTTCACTGTAGCTGGGAATACAGTTGTGACATGATGTCTGGAGACCTTATGATACCATTATATTTAGAAAAGGAACATAATAGTATTTAGGTCCTTCTTTCAAAATTTAAGTGATCTGAGATTTTTTTTGGAAGATCCCTTAGAAAAGGATTAAAGCGAGATATTTTAGCTTTGATTGAAACTTTATTTGTTGATTTCCCTACTATCATTGCTGTGTTTTAATTGCTCCCCTAGAATCTTTCTACTGCTACTTTTGCCTTGACTCTAATTACCTTCAAATTTTCTACTATTTAGCCAAAATCTTGAGGGTGAGATATAAGATAGAAAAAGATTTAGGATAGAAATAGGACAGAAAAAGGAGACAGAAAAGAAAAAAGGCACTCTTTCTCTTTCTTTTTGTTCTACTAACACACAAAATGAGGAATGATGGAGGAGTCTTGAGAAACAGAGAAAGGGATATGATTAATCACACATCAGATGATCTTGGTGAAGTAAGAATTTAAATCATTTGCTATAAATGTGGGAATTGGAGAAATGATTGGGATGTTGAAAAGAGAAATACACTTTGGAACACATACTGTGGGAAACGAGAAAGGGAGTCAATAAAAATAGAAGAGAATGAATTCTGAGAAGTAGTAAAAACCCAACTAAGATTATACAAAATGGATAGAAGCAGCTTCATTTTTGTGAATTCCCTCAGGAATATTAAAAAACTTAGGAGCTAAATGGGTAGTGGAATTTGAACTCCAAATTCAGTATTCTGTACATTGCCCTATGTGGACCCCTAAATCTTAAAAATCTTGAAAGGCAGAACAGAGAGATTGGTGGATTTAAAATCAGAGGAGCCAGATTCAACCCAGCTCTGCTAGCTGTGTGACTCTGGCCAAGTCTTCTCCATTTGCTAACTATATAATCAAGAGTTTGGATTAATTGACCTTGAAAATCCCTTCCATATTTAAATCTATCATCCTATAATTTTATGTCATAACAGAAATAAAAATGTTCAATGATCCTCTGTTTGTTAATATTAAATGAGACATAAATCAGTGAGCTGTGTGATTGCCAATGGCATTTGCCACTGGTATGTAGATT
Source organism: Sarcophilus harrisii (assembly GCF_902635505.1). Lineage (NCBI taxonomy): Eukaryota > Metazoa > Chordata > Mammalia > Dasyuromorphia > Dasyuridae > Sarcophilus > Sarcophilus harrisii. The sequence goes on along the minus strand of NC_045430.1, from coordinate 256,299,966 downwards.
GTCCAGTCTAAAAGTAGCCAATCCATGAATTTCTCAGCAAGATGTTATAAAGTTCTTAGCATGTGCTAAGCACTGGGTATTCAGAAATGAAAACCAATTAGTCCCTTCCCTCAAGGAACTTCTGTTCTATCACAGAAGTCCAAATAGACATTGATTTCTGTTTCTAGAAGTTTTTATTTGCTACTGATATTGTGGTGATTTCATCAAATCCCAGAATAATGCAGAATTTCCCACAGGAGATGTACAGTAAATCAAAAGCATTTAGCCTAATTTTGCATATTTTTAAAAAAGCAAATGATGTCCATTGTTCAGATTATCACATGAATTTGAACAAATAATCTATAGAGTTAGTCTACTAACACCTATATATTGGATACATGTTACATATGAAAAATGAGCTATGCTCAACATTAAACAGGGAGAAAAAAATGGACTGCTTTGCCTTTGGGAAACTATATGACATATTTTTTTTCATTTACTTTTTTTCTATTATTTTTTATTTAATAGTATTTTATGCTTCCAGATACATGTAAAGATAAGTTTCACCTTTGCAAAACTTTTATGACACATTTAATGACCCTAAACTTCTTCCTTAATGAAGATCCATCTATTTAGTAGCAATATTCTTCTGATAATGTCATATGACTATATATCATGGAATTAGTCTCTCAAGAATTAAAATTGAGGGTCAAACAAGACCATTGGAGAGGTATGTGGTACTTGTGAATAAGTTGTGAGGTATTACAAATAAAGGATCACATTGAGAGAGATGGACAAAGTGTTGTTGTTCAATAATTTCAGTCATGTCTGATTCTTTGTGCCATTTGGGGTTTTCTTAGCAAAGACACTTGTGTGGTTTGCCATTCCTTCTTCAGCTGATTTTTAAAATGTCATTCTAAGGCAAACAGAGTTAAGTGAGTTACCTAGGGTCACACAGATAGAAAGTGAGTAGGGATTTGAATTCAGGAAAATAACTCCAGGACCCACATTCTATCCACTAAGACAATTGGCTGCCCATGGGTCAAGGAGACAATCAGATAAATGTGTGATTTGAAAACAAGCTATTCCTGTCATGTAGAAAGAGTGATACTATGGAATAACGTGTTTCAGAAAAAAAAACAGATGAAATGCACAAAGTTAGAGAAGCCACCCTAAATGTCCATAGGAACCATTTGTGTCCAATCTGTGGAAGAACATTCCGAGCTCATATTGATCAGATCAGCCACAGTTGGACACACTGTAACTCACTCTAACATAGAGATGTCATTTTGATCTTTGAGAATGAAGGACAATAACCAACTATAGAATATCTTTATATATAATATAATAATATGTTAAGAACTGATTATATATCAATATTAGATTGATAATTGATGTTTTGATACTATTACGTATTAATAATAACCGATAGACCACTTTTCCCCCCTTTCCTTATCTTTTATTTATTTATAGAGTCTCCTTGTTATAATAGTAGGAATTGTTTATCCTTTGTATTTATATTTGCAGTACCTGGAACAGTGCCTCACACCATAAATACTTGTTGGTTAATCATCAATGGTTATTTAAAAGACCTAGATTCAGGTGTGGCACAATGGAAAGAGTAGTTAACTCAAATAGAAGTCTGGATTTGAATCCAGGCTCTGCTACTGTGTGACATTTTAGTCATTTGACCTTCCTGGGGCACAGTTTCTCCATCTGCAAAAAGAGGCAGTTGGAATTAGATGTCCTTCAAAATATTATCCAGCTCTAAATCTACGATGTGCATGATTTTATTCACGTGACGGTTTGATCTATTGATGTGAATCATTTCCCCTTTGTGTCCAAGAAGACGATTCCAACAAGTTGCTCCTTGTAACATAAAAGACTTCAATGTCTAGTGGCCAATCTTTGGGTAAAAAGTCATGACAAAATTAGCCAGACTGAATTTCAGATGGCTGAAATTGTGTATTTGTGAGCTGATGCACAAAGCCTTTCCAGCCTGGTCAAACTTACCAGAGTTTGGGTCTTGGCTCTTAAAAACCCAAGATCAACTATTGGACAAAATAAGACATCAAAACAGAACTTTTGAGGAACCCAGGATCATCAATTCCAACCTGAAAGTAGGACTCATTTGACAGATGAGGAAAGGAGCCCAAAGAATAATTTGCTTGGGATCACACATGGTAAGTTGAAAAGCTTGTATTAAACTTTGGCCTTCTGACTCCAAACCTGAGATACTTTCCATTATAGAATTCTAACTCAGTTTTGTACCACCCTTCTCCTGCCATCATTAATATAATAAGCTTGGCTCAGATGAAAGCCTAAAAAAGTAAAATGAATGTTCCCAACAAGCCCAAAACAGAACTTAAGTTAATAATAATAATGCAGCAACTATGCCTATGATAACCAGAATCTATATTATGATTTAAAGTTTGCAAATCACTTTTTCTATGTCATCTCACTGAATCTTTACAACTCTGTGAGATAGGTACTATTCCTCCCATTTTATATATGGGAAACTTGAGGTTAACAGAAATTAAATTATTGGCCTGTGGTCATCCAGCTATAAAGTGTGTTGAACAGGATTTGAACTCAGTTCTTCCTTACTCTGAATTGAGCACTCTATTCATTATTTCACTTCACTGCTTCTAGACCAATGAAATCATTGCAGATATTAGTTCAGACTTTTAAGCCCTGGGACAAAAGAGGGAAATAGTCTATTCAAGATGGTAGAGACAGCTCCAAATACTTGGCTTATGTATGACCATCTGTTGGAAGAAGCCATGCCAGATTTAGAGTAATACATTTATATTTCTAAACAACTCCTTCAAAAATTTGCTATTTAATCTATATCAATTACTCCCCCCCCACTTTAGAACCACCATGCATCTTTTCTTAGTATTTATGCTTCATAAATTGTGAAGAAAAGATTATGTCCCCTATCATCTGAGCATCTGATGATGAGCCTCTGTGAATTTTGCTAGGCTGGTATTCTATAGATGGTCATGAGATTCAATACTGGCCCATTCTCAGAACCATTCAATCTTGATAGAATGTATTAGAACTTCTGCTCAAAAAGCAGAGCCCAAGATCATATCTATTTCATGAAGAAGCCTCTATTTCCCTTAGAAGGACATAAATGGAGGAAACTTCCTATGACAAAACTTCCTACGACAAATTTAAGTATGGGTAAACACTTCAGTCTTTATTTGGAGTTTGGACAAAATCTTCCTTTGTTCTACAAAGGGCCACATTAGAATGAAGGCTTCAAGAAAATACATGAGAACTTTAGAAAATATTACCTGTGAAATGCATTTTCCATTAAAAAAAATCAGCATGATCATGATATGTACCAAATTAAGTCATGCTATAAATTTAACTAATGAACCTTTGTAAATTCACTTTATTTCAGCCACCAAGTGAAAATGAATTTTCTCCATTTACCTTGGCAAACAGAAGACAGCAAATTAAAATGTGAGAGAAAAAAAAATGAACAGTATATTATGCCTTTTTACGAATGTTGGATTTCTGGGGAAAGGGGGTAGAGGACAGTCATCATTTTCCTTAGGAATGCCAGGGAGAGCTATGATAAAGGAGGAGTTGGGTCTACCTGGATGACAGTACCTCATCTGACTCCTTTAAAGAAGGAGAATTATTCTTCCACTAGGACATGATTCAGCTCATGGGATCATTTCATGTGCCATATAGCTTTGGGAATCCAAAAGAATTTGGTTTCTCCCAGAACTAAGAAATATAAGGAGATTGAGAATTGAATTAAACAGCAATATTTTTTTAAACCAAGAAATGATTTCTGACCATTGGAAACCCTATGTCCTTTCTTAACCATTTTGCTAAGTTGAGAAGATAGCTTAGGTCATGGTGGGTTGATTTGTGATTTTTTGCTCCCTTGTAAAATGGAGGGGGTAGAATAGGGAGCCAGAGTCCTTTTACTTCACTTATTCCTCTTGAGTTGGAGATATAGTATATGAGGGTAAAATTCAGAAAACATTCCATTCATCTGCATGTGATTCATGCCAGAGATCTGCCAAAAGAATACAGATATGAATCAAAAAATTTTGTGATTCATTATTCCCCATATAGAAGTAATTATCTATGCCCATGAGATTCTCCCAAAGGGACAGAATGATATTTAAAATGGAAGAATTTATAGCTCTCACACACTATTTGCATCTTGGGGAGAAAAAAAGAACCTGTGATAAGATTTTTTAAAAGGGATTGTGTGAGATTTCTTGGAGCCCCTAGGGCCATAGAGTTCCAATAAATCTTGCCAAATATCATGGAGTGTACCAAACTCCAATTTGAGAAACAATCGTAACCTCAATGAATGGGTGTGGATTTTTCATTTCTTAAGGTGCTACCCCTCAGAAATTGACATAACAACTCTTGTATCCTAAACTATCTCCAGGACATTTTTCTCAAGTGTTTGGTACTTCCCCAGTGTCAGAAAGAATGGGAATTAATTTAAAGTGATTGATGATTTGGCAGCCTCCAAATAGGAATGACTCATTCCTTCCCCTCCTTGGCAGTCAAAACTAAGTTTGGGTTTCTTGCTTCCAGCAGCCCACCAAGGTAAATGTCTCCAGGGATTTACACTGGGGGCCTTTACTCTTTAGTCCCCCTTCATAAAGTAGCCTGGATTTGTAAGAAGCAGAAGAGTAAAACCCATGATGGCTAATAACGGAAGCATCCACACCAAAATCTCCATTCATCTTTGGTCCCGGCGAATGTTAGAATGAAAATTTTCAGACTATTTGGTAAACAAAACAAAACAAAACAAAAAAAAAAACCCACCTCAGGTCTGAGGTTTCAGACAAAATCATAACAGTAATAATTCCTACCATTTTTATAATATTTTAAGGTTTGCAAAGTATTTGACAAATAGCTCATTATATCCTCACAAAAATCCAGAAGGTAGATGCTATTATTATCCCCATTTAATATAAAGAAACTGGAGCGGCAAAGAATAATAAATGCATCCAGGGTCACCAGCTGTTAAATGTCTAAGCTCAAATTTGAACACAGGAATGAATCTTCCTGGTTCCAAGTTCAAGACTCTATCCATGGTGCTACCTCTCTATCTCTCTAAGCCAGGAAGAAACTGGTGGCTCAGTATCGGCTACTTCTACCAAGCAAGAACCCAAGTAAGTCACTAAACCTCTCTTCCATTTCCTTAACTGTAAAATTGGGAAAATAATACTGCATATATTATATGCCTATTATATAGCTATATCTATATAAATATAGGTATAGATTTAGATATAGATTTAAATATAGATACCAATATCTACATATAGATAGACATAAACATAGATATATGTATTTATGTATCTATATACAGTAGATCATACATAATAAATAAATATTTACATAAGTATTTGTATTATATAACAAATGTATATATATTTTTACTTAGTGCAGTACCTAGTAATTAGTAGGTATTATATAAATATTTAATCCCTTTCTCTCTCCTTCCCTTTCATTTTATGTCATTAGTTGCTTCCTGAAAAATTGTCAGAGTAAACAGTTCAAGAGATCATTCAAAATTTGAATTAATTCTCCAATTGATAAATGGTCAGAGGATATTAACAGACAGTTTTCAGAAGAATAAATCAAAGCTATCAATAAACACATGAAAATTCTCTAATTCACTAATAATTAAAGAAATGCAAATTAAAACAACTCTGAGATATGACCTCATACTTGTCAGATCGGCTAAGAGGACAGAACAGGAAAAATGACAAATAATGGGGGGCATGTGGGAAAATAGCTGCACTAATGCATGTAGAGCTGTGAACTGCTTCAAACATTCTAAAGGATAATGTTGAACTCCTCCCAAAAGGCTATAAAACTATGCCTACCCTTTACCTCAAAAATACTGCTACAAAATGTGTACCCCAAAAAATATCAATGAAAAAAGAAAGGGACCTATATGTATAAAATATTTATAGCAACTTTTTTTTGTGGTGGCAAAGAACTGAAAACTGAGGAGAGGCCCATCAGTAGTGAAATGACTGCACAATTTTTAGTACATGATTTTGATGATATTGCTGTATTTTGAGAAATAATAAAAGATAATGGTTCCAGAAAAACCTGAGAAGACTTCTATAAACTGATGCAAAGCAAAGTTTATAGAACTAAGAGAACATTGTACATAGTAAAAATAATATCACAACACTAATCAATTGTAAATGACTTAGCTATTCTAATCAATACAATGATCTATGGCAATTCCAAAGAATTCATGAAGAAAAATGCTATTTGTCTCCAGAAAGAGAATTAATGAATGTTGAGTAGCAGATTGAAGCATTTTTTTTATTTTAATTTTCTTACTTTCTCCCCCAAAATAGCTGATATCAAAATATGTTTTGTATAAATTCATATGCAAAATAGATAGCCTATTTCCTGTCTTCTCAGTGGATAGAAAGATGGATAGAGGAAAAAATATTTAGAACTAAAAAGTAAACACTTAAAAATTATACTAGAAAATACTGGGCAGTTTTTAAAAAAGAAAATTTAAACTAATCCATTGCAAATTCAGAATTCGTTCCTATCCTTTCAACCATGTTATCAAATTTTGAAGAGACTCATAACTACCTATTGATTTTATCAACAAGAAATCCACATGAGTGTTTCAAGGTACCTTTGAAATAAACCATCCCTGACTCTTCAGGTTATCTTCTTCTAATCTATAGTCATGGTATAGACCAAGGAACTATATAGATTCTAGAAACAATCTGACAGTAGGTGATGGAAAGCTCCTAAAGTTATATATACATACACATAATAACACCCAAATATATATATATATATTTGTTCATGTAAAATTTTGTTCATGCAATTACATAGGTATACACATATACGTATGTGTATATTTCTTCATGCAAAAGGGGGAACCATAAAAGGAATGTACATTCCTAACTTGGAGTTGATTATATCTAGCCATATGCGCCCACCTGACATTGGATCCCCCAATCTTTTTCCCATGTTACTTTTCCAATGCTGTCATTGCACTTTCAAATTGGACTTGCAGCTCCTACCTTCCAAGCCTGATAATTGGTGAAAACTGACTGTCTAGATACCATACTTTATCTTGGTGATCTTCCTTCTATATCACCTCATGCACTACTCCCCTTGTTGCCCTCCCCTAACAACACATCACACACACACACATACATATATACACATACACATACACAGATACACACATACATATATCTATATGCATATGCATAACATACACACACACACACACATATATATATATATATACATGCCTATAAATTTTGTATCTCAAGTTCTTCTTACATGGTTTTAATTTCTTCTATTAGTTCTCTGCATTTTTAAAGCTTTTAATTCCCTATAGTTTTGAGATTATGAGTATTTAGTATGATGAAATTCATTTATAATATTGTTCTTAAGTTTTTATGAGTCGGAGTTCTATCTAAGCAATTGGGCAATGTATATATAAAAATATGTATATACATACATGTTTATACAAACATATGTGTTTACAAACATATGTGTGTATATACATGGTCCTAGATGGTAAACCCCAAGATTTCTTTTTGAGGTTTCAATGATAAAAATTTACTCTTCTTTTGAATATCCACAAATTAGGTTATTAAACCCTATGTGGGGATAGGGGAGAAGAGAAGAGAAAGAAATAGGGATAAATATTCTCTATCTCTATCCTTCCTACTCCCCTAACTAAGCTTACCAGAATCCTTAACCTACAATACTTCACCACTTGAATCATTACTTCACTGGACTGTTTTGTAGTGTGATTCGATCTTCTCAACTAATTACCAGATGCTTTCAATGCATCATTATATGCCTTTCATCCAAAGGTCAAAAATCCCACGAGTTTTTCTGTTTGAACTAGATTGTCCACACATTATAATGATATTAAAGGAAAATTATTCAATAATTCACTCTATTATTTGAGTCAATTAAGGTGTCTAAGTCTTCCATAATTACATTAATTGGAGTAGAAGATGTACACTTCCACCCTCACATATAAAAACTTGGGCATCTAAAAATTAACTTTTTTTTTTACATTTTCTGGTCATAGTAACTTTATTCTTTATCAATATCATAATGTATTCTATTTCTAGAAATACTATTGACTTCTTTCTAGCATAATGTTTGAGTTAGAGTGTATTGCCTATTTAGTTATGACTATCATAATTATTTTTGTTATACATTTGTAAAAAGGCTTTCTTATACTAGACTTACAAAGGAAAAAAAAATGACTTACAAAAGGATTCTTTGAAAAAAAATATTCTTTAAGTAGATGAAGGAAGTGATTCATCTTAGAGAAAAGAGTTTAAGATGTACTTTGTGACCTAAGAAGCCTCAGACTGAAAGCTAGGAGGTTTGGGTGCTATGTTGCTGCCCCTCATTCAATGTGCACAGTTCCTTGAACGAGGAACATAATCTTCATCTTCAGTGTGCAATTAGATAACCTCTCTCATTCTCAGTTTTCTCAGATGTAAAATGAGGCACTTAAACTATATGATTTCCCTGGCATTCCTCTATTTCTGACTATACTCAGTTTCTTCTTTCAAGTTTCTAATTCCTACATAGAAAAAATAAATCAGATATTACCACTTTCTGTTATGCTTCAATCTTATTTCTCCACTAAAACCTACAAAATAAAACCATTCCAATTATTGCTATAAAATCAGCGAACGTTTGAGATTTTTTTTTGCTTCCCATTCTCTTCTTTAAACTAGCAGAGCTCAATCCTTTTTAGACTTTTCCTATTTAATCTCTTGGGTATGGTTTAGATTGGGATCCATTCTTTCTGCACCTCCCTCTCATTCCTACACAAATTTTTCTTTATTCCTTTATGTTTTGGGGGAAAATCTATATAAAAGAAATTCTTAGGTAAAAGAAGCATTGAGGGTATATCAAAATGTCTCTTGTTGAACAGGTCTTAGGAGGGAAAGTTGATTAAAGAGCAGATCGTTTTTTGGACTTTGACTCAGTCTTTGAAAATAGTAGCTTACAACTGGTAGCTTCAATCCAAATCTTTTGTTCTGAAATACCTGTTGAGGTTCAATGTTCCTTATTTAAGTCCTTTCTTTTCTCTACAATAGTTTTGTCCTTCTTTCAATTTTTCCTTACGTTTCTTCTCTCAATCCCATCTCTTTGCTACTCCTTTCTTTCCAGTTCCTTTACTCATGTTCAAGGTGGGACTGGTAATTTTGCATTTCCCTTTGCTGCCAAAGTACAGCTTAACTTCTCCATTTTTTTTCCCCTTTCAGTCTAAGTTTAAGATGCTATGTCCCTTTAAGATCTCCTGGGTGTGATTCAGATGCTATTTTTGAGCTAGATATCTCAATAATCTCAAATCCCTTTCAGAAATGAGCAGGAATTCTTGTCCCTTTAAACTATAAGTAGCTCGATGAAAGACAGTTACTGAACTTTTCTTTTACATTTACAATTATTTATTTGCCAAAATTTGTGTAGACAGAAGAGAAATACTCATCATTCATAATGCTATAAGAAGGAATACATAAAGGCTAAAATGTGATTAATTCTTCTTTTCCTATTCAGTTAAACCTGAAAGCTCATGGACATCTGGTTGATTTCAAATAGGTATCTTAACCATCAATCAAAATTCTGTCAACTTTGAGATTTGCAAATTAAATCCAACAATTTGGCATAATGAAAAATAAGCACAATTTAAGAAATTTTAATATAAAAATTCTTACCCCCACAGTGTGTGTGTGTGTTTTTTTTTATCATTTGTCAGGAAATCTTTTCTAAGACTCTAAGCTCATATTTACCAATCTGATCCTCATCTGAAGAATGCTACAGAAATATCAAAGCTTTAAAAAAATAGGCTAATGCCAATGTCACCACATCCTGTGCTAAATCAGAATCTATTCACTGAGTTCCCATATCATGTCTACCATAATACCAGTCTCTGACACAGACCAATAATGATATATATGTATGTATACATATACACACACATATATAAATGTATATCATGTATATATAAACACACACACACACACACACACACATATATATATATATATATATATATATATACATATGCAAACAAAGAAACGATCCTCTCAAATTAAAATCCCATGTGTATTATGTAATTTGGATTTTATAAGTTAGTCCCCAAATAAATGATGTATTCAATTAGCCAATCTATCAAACAACCAAATAATCAAACCAACATTTTCTTTATTAAAGACTTATCTATTCTGTGCTAGGCACTATGCTAAACAATCAGCAAATATCAACATTGAAGAGCCCTGGTTCTCAAGATATTTGCATAAAATAAACAAATAAAGACAGAAGTATGAGTAAACCTCTGCATTATTTTTATTATGACATTTCATGTTTCCTATGCTGTGGGAAAGAAATTGATGATTTGTTCTTAAAGATGGATAGAATAGAAGTCATTCCACTAATACACTTGTCCAAGGCTGACAGCAACTGACAAAGTCATTCATTCATATTCCTTACTGACCTACAATCACAAATCAGATGGAAATTCAGAAGGATTATGGGATATATTAATTGAATACTAGGGTTCAAATGATTCAATGATGGGACTAATGCTTAGATGGTGAGGTAATCACCCCGGAAATGCTTCCTTCCTTTGTCTTCTCTTGGAATAAATGGAGAGTTATAAATAAAATGTTTTTCAAGGAGGTGTATAAATAAATTGATATAATTAGGTGTCATAATTAGGTGCCCATTGCTGTTCCAAACACATTTACATAATTGTCAGTGCTGAAATGAAAATACTTGTTTGTTAGAATTGCTTTGGTTAAGGATGATAGTTCTTTAGTTAGGATAGCTTGTTCTAAGTGTTTGTTTGGAAAATATTCTAAACTCTGATTGTGGAATTATTGTACACAGGCAAAAAATTTCCAAAGTAAACTGAAGAGAAAGTTTCACCTCTTCTAACTCTTTATACCTAAGCAGGTGTCCTTAATAAGAATTTAAAAATAAATTGTTCAAGATTACTGTTATCATAACTCTGGAATTCCTAAAACCAGCAGAGTACTGGTAAATGTTTAACAACAACCACTCCATAAAAATAAAAAAAAAATTTAAAAAAAATTAACCTATAATACCATTATTAAGTTTAATCTCTTTTACTTTCATAAGTCTAGACAATCAATAAAACAATAAATCAGGATACATACAGGGTCATCTCCTATCATTCTGATCTATATTTGGCCACTAGAATCAGATGGCTCTGGAGGACAAAACAAAGTTAGGGGCTTTGCCCAGCCTTCCAGCACTCAAATCCAATTCACTTGCACATCATGGAATCACCTCCCTGATGTCCCAGTCATCACTGAGAACAAACAAGCAGCAACCACAACAAATCAAATCCTGATTTATTACTGTTTACTGTTTTTCAAGGTGTAAATGCTCACACTGAAAATTTAACAATAGGTCTCCTGAGTGGGCTCTAGCTCACCTAGCATTCCAGTCAATAATCATTTATGAAATGTCCCTGTATGCCAATCACTATGGGTAGGAATTAAAAGAAAGGGAAAATGACAGACATTGTGCTAAACGTGCAATGGGGGAAACAAAATACAAATGTCTACTTACAAACAAGATGTTGTTGTTCTTCATTTTCTAAGACCAGTAATATTGAAAGTGATATCTTGTCTTATTTATGTATTAATTGAATTTGTGAGGCAGAGTTGCACAAAACCATGCTTTATTCTCTCTTCCAGAGTCATGGGAGTTGATTGGCAAGATAAAAGTTAAGATGATTGGAAATGACCCAGAATGCACTGGATGACCTGGGCATCTTGCATGTCTGACCAAGCACTCTGCACTCCATAGCACCTGCTTCAGCCTCCTTCATGGCTGTTGGAACAAACTGTTTTTATCTTCCCATTCTACCTGGGGAAGTATTAACATACTTGGAGGGGTAGACATCCCTTAACCAATGAGTTTGAGGCCTATTGGTCACCCTTAACCTGATTTAGCTCATTTGCTAAAATGATTCTACCAACATGTGGCTGCTGCATGTACTACAGCTTCCTGGAGTCACAGGTAAGAGTTGGGTGAAAGGTAGACACAAAAGGTGGATGAGTAGTCCAGAAAGCCCTCACACCAGAGGTTCCAGTGCTCTTGGAATACTCCATATACTCCAAATAAGCAATAAAGTGAATGAGGAAGCAATAATTAATAATAATAATAATGATGAAGTAATCAACCAAAGAAAGGCACTAACATTTAAAAAAAAAAAAGGCTTGGGAAAGGCTTCCTTGTAAAAGGTAAGATTTTAGGTGAATCTTTTTTTTTTCTTTTCAACATATTTGGAAAATACATGTAAAGATAGTTTTCAAGTTCATATTTGTAAGATTTTGTGTTCCAGATTTTTCTCCCTTCATTACCTTCCCCCTCCCCAAGACAGCATACAGGTGAAATATGTGTAACTCTCTTGCACATATTTTCATATTTGTCATATCATATGAGAAAAATGAGATTAAAGGGATAAAATACCTCAAGAAATAAAGGTGAAAGTACTATGCTTCAATCCACATTCAGTCTTCATAGTTCTCTCCCTGGATCTGGAAGGCATTTTCCATCCCCAGTCTATAGAAATTGTTTTTAATCATCTCATTGTTGGAAAGAGTCATGTCCATCAGAATTGATCATCTTGTTGTTGCCATATACAATGTCCTCTTGGTTCTGCTCACTGCACTCAGCATCAGTTCATGTAAGTCTTTCCAGGCTTTTTCTGAAATCAGCCCATTCCTCGTTTCCATTACATTCATACACCATAACTTATTTGGCCATTTCTCAACTGAGGGGGCATCCACTCAATTTGCTGGATGTTGAATAAAAACAGGGAAGGCAATAGACATAGTTGAGGAGGAATAAAAATTCCAGACACAGGTGACAGACAAACAAAATGTGTGGAGTTCAGAGCTAGATTGTCTCATGTTAGAAACAATAAGGAATTTAACTGTTTTATTGGAAATGTGGGCAGTGGGAGTTGGAGGATGTCACTGGATTATAAAAGACTTTGAACACCAAAAAGAATCTCCTAGCATTCTCAAGAAGGCTAAATTTCTGTTCCTTACCAAAATGAAACTGTGTAGGGAATATTGCCTTAAGGCTGTTAATTATGAGGCTGTCTGATTTTGGTCAAAGAAGAAAAAAAAAAACAGACAGAAAAAGCCCAGCTTTATTCTGCTTCAATTATTATAGTGCACAGAACAATAGTGTGAGTTCATCAAACTTTTTTTAATTAGCTGCCATTGTTTGCTTTAAGGTTTATGGAGAACTTTACATGTGTTATCTAATTGGTGCTCCTAACAAGAAGAATACCTACCATTTATTTAGCTTTAAAGCTTGCAGCACATTGTCACATTCTATCATTTGATAACTCAGTGAGATAGTTACCCTGCATAAGCTTCCTCCACTGAAAATAAATCTAGAGTTTAAAGGGGATATCAGAGGTTATCTAGTGATAATTCTTTGTTTTCCAGATGAGGGAAATAGAAGTTCTGAAATGTTTAGGAACTTACACTTAATTACAGGTAAGACTCACTGTTGAATGCTCTTTTCATTGGATCATAAAGCTAGAACTGACAAGTATCTCATAGTCTAACCTTCTTACTTTACAGCTGAGAAAACTGAGACATGAGCATTTTAAATGACTTTCCCAAGGTCACCAAAGTAGAAAGTGGAAGGGTACGAATATGAACACTGGTGCTCTGACTTCAAATGCAGCTTGCATTCTTTCCACTATTTCTCTAGGTATATATAACATCATATCTGTTTTTTATAACTACTTAAATATTTACATGACCTGTGATGTATATTAGAAAAGTCAAGGGCTGTTAGTCATAGAATTTGGCTGACTATCAAAATTACCCCTGCATATAACAAATGTTCCATACCACAGCAGTATCAAGAAAGGGTTAATCAGCACTTGTAAAAAATAAGACAGTCTTAATAGGCAAAGGCGAGAGCTGTAAAATTTACACATTCACTCTTGATTTGCACTGTATAATATCATTTAGTCAAACATTATTAAAATAATTATCATGCAAAGAAATAGAAAAATAATTTTTATTACTTAAAAAGAAAAATGCTGTAATTACTTAGGATGTTGGGGCCAAATATTGTGAAGCCCATTGCTCATAAAGCTCACGATTAACTTCTATATGGTTTAGGAGGAGAGGGAAATAACATAAAAGCTGACTTTGTCCCATAAAGTCAATCCCTTTTCTTTTTTCCAAGCCATAATAAGAGTGAACTAAAAATGGTTTTGCCCAAGGAATTGACGTTTTGGAACTTTCTCTTATGGCCCTTATTGTCCTTCTGGAGGAAAGAAAGAACTAAGCTTAAACTTGGTAAGTAATGGAACCCTTTTCTTCTCCCCCTCTCAGTTCTTTCTGGATGCTTAGAGTGCTTTCCTCCTAATTACTTTTCAAAGTTGAAAATTTCTAGATATAGTTTTCATGGTGGAGGTATTCTACATTTATGAAAGCCAATATGGTACAATGAGGAAAGCGATGGTTCTGGAGTCTGTTCGTTGCAGGCTTGAGCTTGAGTCTTGGATTTGACTTTTATTATCCCCACAATGTTGGGCAAATCATTTCCCCTTCCTAATCTTCTGTCATCTGTAAAATGAGAGATTTGGAGTCATGATTTCTAACTTCTTTGTATCTTATACCATTTTGGCAGACTATTGAGATATATGGATTCCTGCTCAGAATGATGTTTTTAAATTCATAACATTAAATAAAATCATAAAGGAATCCAATAATTCATATTTTTAAAACTTTCAAAAATTAATGCACTGCAAGTTAAAAGACAATTTTTAAGGTCTCTTCCAGTTGTAAATCCTACAATTCTTTGGGATTTTTTTCTTTCAATTTTGTCCTTTAACCTTTAGTTTTTGGCATCCTTTAACCTTTAGCTTTTGGCTTCTTTTTGTTATATAATCAGAACTTTCCTTCTAGAAAGGGAAAAGGTTTCTTTTCTTCTTTTCTTTCATTTTACCATTATAATATAATGTGTCTGCTACAAATATTATAATGGAGAAAACGTTGGACTAAGAATAAAGAAATATTAATTCTAATCTAAAATCAGCCACAATCTTGCTGTAACAACTTGCCAATTGCTTTACCTCTCTGTTTCTCAATTTCTTCATCTGTCAAATGGAGTTAAACCAGATGATTTTTATAATTTTCATCCCTAAGCTTTCTCTCACCTATATCCTTTGAATCAAGAGATTGAACCCATCAAGGAAGGAAGGCATTATGCAATCTACTGTTATCTCTAGGATAAAATATCTACATATTCTTAGCTCTTTGAAACCTGATCTCTTCCCATCTTTCCAGAAACTCCTGCATGATATCTGATATCACCATCCTGACTTCTTCATCATTGCTCATACACAGCTTTCTATCTCCAACTAAGCTTTTGCCCTAGTTGTCTCTGTATCCTTAGTCCTGTAATGACTTACCTATCCCACCAATCTCTCAACTCCTCAATAGCTTCCTTTATTATACAGTTTAAGTGCGACTTCATTGATTTCTTTTGCAAGCCACATAGCTCCTAAGACTTTTAAAAAGAGATGTCCTAGTAAAAGGTTAACCACTGGCTCTAAGGGAGGGTGTGGGTAATGTATGCAGTGTTATTGGCATTTTTTCCATTGCTTTCTTAATTTGGGCCAGAAGTATCACACTCAAATAGAAAGGATCCCTACAAGACTAGTTATTTCCTTAGAAAACCATAAATTAACATTATCTATGATGCATTATATTTTTATTTACTTTTGTTAAACATTTTCCAGTTAAACTTGAATCTAATTTTTAACACTGTGGAGGCCACTTGACCTTGGGTGATTATGTCAACTCTTTTTTCTAGATAATCAGCAAAACAATAACTCAAGCCCTGATTTGTAGCCTTCTCATGATTTCTGAGGACTTAAAGCTGTCTCCGAAAATTCAAGAATCACTTTTAATGAGCAGGTCTAATGCTCAATGACACTCAATTCTAAAGCTACTTTCTATCTATTCTTTACTTATATTTCATTTACTGATCTATATATGCTTCCTCTTTAAACATTAAAAAGTAGATTTCATGGAAAGCAGGGCTCTGTGTGTGTATGTGTGTGCATGGAGAGAGAGAGAGAGAGAGAGAGAGAGAGAGAGAGAGAAGAGAGTTCTCTCTCATTGGAAAGTTTCCAACTAAAAGTAGATAGATGACTGCTTAGCAGGCATGTTGTATGGGTTTTTTTCCCCCCAAGTGTCTTGGACAAGATGGCCACCAAGGTTTCTTTCGATCTTGACATTCTATGATTCTTGACTTAATACTTAACATGCATTTCTTTAGGCAGTAAGAGTGATTGCTTTGTCCTTCAGAACATCTCCGGGAGATGAGCACCACATTTAGTCTGGATTCCTAAAATGATATCTTCAAGATCTCCCACGGTGGCTATTTCTATTTTATGTATTTTTAGTTTTGCACCATTTTCCTTAATATTTAAGCTAAATTCTCTCTACTCTTGCTGAAGCCCATTATTTCCAGCTATCATCATCAACTACAAGTGATAATTTATCCTTGTCCTCCTTATAATATCATTTGACTTACTATTAGACAGTTATAACTCCCTTCAGTCTCCTTTTGCTTGACTGAATATTCCCTATTCTCTTAACCTTTCCTCATAGGCCTTATTTTCCAAACCTTTTATCATTTTTGTTACTCTCCTCTGAGCTCCTTTTAATCTATCTTTCTTTTTTTTTTTAATGCCATGTCCCCAATTCTAGTGATACTCACTTGAAGACTTACTATTACCCAGCAGGGCAGAATTGACTCTTTGTCTAAGCAATTTTCCCCCTCAGAGCTATTGGAAGCATCTTCTTTTAACCCACAGGTGTTTCTATACAGGACTATTGCTTAACTGGTATTCCCCTGTTTTATTGCTGTTTTGGAAATTTACCAAGTGTGATCATCAGACCTCTATATGAATATACAAAATATAATGAAACAATTATTAAGAGAACATAAAACTAATTAAAAAATAAAACCTGTCAACTTCATCCAACTTTTTAACTCTTTTTAGGCTGGCTTGATTTTCCTTTTGTTTGGTTTTATTGAGGAGTCTTGAGACTATAGGGAAAAAAAGGAGTGTGATCTATATGTTCCCTTGAAATCTGTTACTTCTGAATTTGATTATAATTTGGCAGCATTTATATTACTTTAGTATTCTTTTGCTCAGATCTAGACTTTACTGAATAGGTGACTATGAGTCCTTTGAGAAATGTAAATAGAATTTTAACTTTTGGAAGAAAGCCATCAAATCATTTTGTATCTTGACATCCTCCACCATTCAAAGGAGTATGCAAACCATTTTAAAATAATAAAAATAGTAAATATTCAGACAGC
The DNA here is from genome assembly GCF_902635505.1 of Sarcophilus harrisii. Classification (NCBI taxonomy): domain Eukaryota; kingdom Metazoa; phylum Chordata; class Mammalia; order Dasyuromorphia; family Dasyuridae; genus Sarcophilus; species Sarcophilus harrisii. Next base: position 256,282,554 of record NC_045430.1, on the reverse strand, counting down.
ACTTATTATATGCCAGTGATTTTACAATTATTGATCCTTCTCTAGCCCTGGAAGGTGGGTGTGCATTATTATCTCTTTTTTTTATACCTATGGAAATCAAGGCAAACAAGTAAAACACCCTACTCAGAATCACACATCAAGTGAACTCAGAACTTCCTACTTCAGGACTGTACTTTATCCATTGTACCAACTCACTGGCCTAAACATGTGGCAGTTGATAATCGGCATTCTTCAAATTATATGTGTGTGTATATGTGTGTCTTTTTATGAAAAGTATCACCCAAGCAAGTATGATGCCTTACTATGGTATTGTAGAGCCTTCTGAAGGCCAATAACAAAGAATGGTATAGGGCCTGGTTGTACACACACCATTTAATGTATTGCTGCCCAAGAATCCCTATGATTCCAGCCATATTGTTTTCAATGAACATCAAATACAGCACATTTGTGAAATATCAATCTGCCAGAGAAAGTAGTCCCTTTGCAGTTGCTGTAAACAAACTCAGCTGCTTCAATTTTAAATCTCCAGCTTTCTTTAAATGATCAATCTAGCTTCTACAGTTATATATGACAGATGTTAAATGGAGAGATTTTAAATTTTCCCAAGATGTTATTATATATTTATATTGTATTCATTTGTTTCTACTCTTCTAACAGTTTCATTTGAATGAATTTCTTCAATGACTGTCTTGGGTTGAAAGATCTCTCTGTCTCATTCCTAATACACCTTTACCAACTCAAAAATTATTTTATATTTTTAAGAACTAGCCCTCTTTTCTTTGTCTGCCTTCAATTTAAATATTCAAGCCAGTCCTCTACTTGACAATGATTTCTTTCTCATCTAACCTGCAGCTTGATTTTTGCCAATCTTTTTATTATTCCAAGCAAGAACAGAAATATGGATTTAAGATCCTCTACAATATAGAAGCAGCAGAAAAGGATGGTGTAGCATAGAAGAGGGATTATCCCAACTTTGCTTTGGGTTAGGAAAGCAGGGGAAGAATTCCTGCCAAGTTTGTCTTTCTGGAAGTCCGACTCTATAGACAGACACATGATTAGCTCAGTGTTTGCCGAATAATGATTCATACACCTTTGGGAATCTGACAACTTATTTTAAAAGGTTTCATGAATCCATTCAGGCAAGAAGGATTTTCACATTTACCATAGCACAAGTGAAATAGGCAAACATAACTCAACATAATAAACAAGTAGACATACCTTTTAGAAACTGAAGAATCTTTTGAATTTAGATGCATAACTATTTTTCAAACATAAGAAAAATCTGGTGATTAATATGAAAGAACTAATTTAAAAGCACTGCTGAATTCTTAGCAGATTTTAGACTGCATATATTTTCTCATCATGTATTGACTTGACCATTGTGCTAGATGAGCATGGTGGATAGAGGGCTGGGCTTGAGAGTCAGGATAACCTATATTCAAATCCCCTTCTACATTTAGTGGATAATAATGGTGAGTCATTAACTTTAATGTCTATCAAACCTATCTCTTAGAAGAGTTCAGCTTTGCTTTGGATGGAGATCTATGGTATCTTACCATTGACAAAAGTATAACTATTATTATTAAAAGTTAAAGCTATTAATTTTTTACATGAAAAAGTGTTCTAATTTTTAAAAATGTTGGGTACTGCTAAACAACATCGTGAATTCTATTAAGTCAGGATTGTGGCTTCTTTGACAATTTCATCTCTCATAGTCCTGCCTCAATCAAGGTTTGTTAAAATGAATGGAAGTGTTCCCCATATTAGTAAATCATGGATGCTCACAGTTAAGTACTTGAGAATTGAGACTCAGCTGTCTTCCCAGGCAACCCTCTTTTACTGGAAAGAACACCACTGTCATAGCCACCCACCCAGTATGCTCCTAATTGGTCTCCCTGCCTCAAACCTCTCTTTAGGTTTTTTTTAGGAGACTCTTTTTAGGAGATTCCCCTAAAACAAAAGTCTTACCATGTCATTCACCCCCAATTGATAAAATCCATTTGGTCCTTTGGGGTCAAATATAACATCCTGCTTGACCTTTAAAAGGTCTTTTTTTTTTTTTTTACCTATTTAGCTCAAATCTATCTTTTCAGAATTATTATATATTACTTCCTTTTTCACTTTCACTCTGTAGTCTAGTCAAACTAGCCTCTTTGGTCTTCTTGTTGACATAGGACACTTTATCTCCTATTTCCATGTCATTGTACCCCAGGCCTGGAATGCACTAGCTCCTCACATCTGCCTCTAAATTCCTGGTTTAAGCCAAAGTTCATCTCAAGTACAACTTCTTACCGAAAGCCTTTCCAAAAATATCTGTTGATAGTACTTTCTTGTTTCCCAAAACTGTCTTATATATTTTGTATATGGCTACATTCACATTGTCTTCCTCGAGCACATATTAAGTTCCTTAAGGACAGAGACTGTCTTTTTGTTTCTGTATCCACACTGAATAGATCTGTGTACCTAGTAGGCATTTAACAAACATTTGGTGGTTGAGTCATTAGCTGATTGTTAAGTCATTCATTGATTGGGATGAATATTTAGAGAGAGAAAGTGACAACTAGTTAAACACCCCTTATTTCAAGTGAAGCACAGGTAAGTTCAATTATTTGCCCAAAGTCACCCTGAAGGAAGATTTGAACTCCAGAGCCAGTGTGTTTTCCTCTATACCATGCTGCTCCTAAACTGGATACACCATTGAATTCAATCAACCAAAGGGTCTCTCCCTGACATCCTCTAGTAATATCTATATTCCACACCCTTCTATGGATAATAACACAGGTTGGCAAAGCCTGGAGACACCTTAAATTCAGCAAAATAACAGACCTCTTATTTAAAAGATTGTTCCCATCAGCATTTTGACAAATGCTTTCATCCTTGATTTTCCAACCAAGTCTACAGAGGAAAGTTAATCTCTATATTTATGATTCACCCGTCAAATGTTAGGCTTGAGGAGTTGTGTCTGAGATGTGATTTGGAGTCTCTATATTCTTGCAAACTGAGTCAAGAAGTATTAGGCTATTGGTATCAAGCTGGAGTCATAATTTCTGAATTTGGGATGATCTTTATGTCTTATAAATAGGGGCAATTTATGCATTGTATTTGTGTCCCTAGTATTTAGAAAAGTACCTAAAAATCAATAAATGGTTGCTAACTGCTAATTAATTTTGGACTCTCTGATCACAGTTACCCTCCATGTATAAACAATTACTAAATCCTATTTTTTTTAATTTCCACATCTCTTGGTTTCCATTCATATCTTTTTACCCGTAGAACCATCATCATATTGTCCAGGTCTTCATTACTATTGGCCTGACTGGACTATAACATTGGTCCTAACTAGCATCCTTGTATTGTCCTTCCCAATATATCCCCTTATGGTGACAAATCACCAAAATGATTTTCCTACAGTATGTATATTACCATGTCACTTCTCTACTCAGTAAGCCCCAATGGTTCACTATTGAATGTAGAAGCAAAAAGAAACATTTCTTATATCTCAAGACCTTCATAATCTGGCCTCAAACTACCTTTCTAGCTTTTGTGTAAATCACTCCCCTTCTTAATGCTCTGGAATCCAATCAATCTGGCTTTCTAAATAATCATCTCACTTATGCAAAAATACAATGAAAACATCTAAACATGAAGACAAAATAAGATCTGTAAAGAAAGGAAAATATATATATTTATGCTAGAGATTTTTTGTTCAATTGAAATCAGAGACATTCTCTTTTTCAGTTATGGATGGTGGTCTGTGCAAAGGCACAGAAATGGTAGGAGGATTTTAATAGCTGTCATTTGTCCTTCATTCTTGAAGAGGATCAAAACATCAGGAAGGTGATACCATGACGTGCAAGTGAATTGGGTTTAACTGAGGGAGGCTGTGGTAGATCAGCTGTCTCACTTTCTCCTTCAGAGCCATCTGGGTCCAAGAGCAAGATATAAATCTGGAGATAACCCTGGATGAAAAGCGGGACCTTGGCCTTTTTAAGCTAAGGTCTCATTTTTACTGAGGCCACAGTCATTCAATGATCAAGGCTAGGTAGCAATTGAGGCAAAGAATCTCCTCTTCACTATGTCAAAAAAATCAAAACAAATAAATGAATGAATCTGGAAGGGGAAGACTCTCAGGGTTTATGGCCAAAGCAGAAATGACTGTTATTTAAATTCAATCTGAGTCAGTCAGGACCCAAGTAACAATCAAATGGGACTTTAGAGAAGACCAAGTATGACTAGCTCAGAAGTGGGACAAGGGGTACAGAATAATGTCCATTGAACCTAAAAACATGGAGCCAGGTAGTGAAGATTATACTTTGTATCTATACACAGAGAAAATGCTATTCAAAAGCTATTAGGATTTATTATTATTATCTGACATTATTATTATTGTTAACTCATAATTACTAACTGTTCAATATTATTGTGTGTGTGTTCATCCATTTTTGGAAGTATCTAATAAAGAAATATACTTAGTTGGCTTGTTGTATTGAACAAATTAACAGAATAATTAATTTCTAACAAATAATTATTCTTTACAAATCTGCTGTACCTCAGGGATTTTTTTTTTTTTAAATAATGGAAGTATATTCAATCATATTGTTTTCACTAAAAAAAAGCATTACATCTTTATGTAAGCAAAATGGTATTTTACCATTAATAAATACAGTTTTAAAACATTTCAACATCATTTCATTCTTTTAACATTATTTTTCTTGTATTTTCAAAAAGTATATAATATATTGATATATTTAAATAATTTAAAAATCAACATGCTTGTCAAAGGTGTGTGCTCCCCCATCTTTGAAGGGATAAGGGACTTAAATACTTAAATTTGAAGAACATAAATATAGGAAAAAACACAAAAAAGATGATTTTGTCTAAGTTTCCCTCTTTTTCTCTTGCCTCCCATCAATAATGCCTCTTTCCCACCTCATCCAATCAATGACTACTCTGATGCTTCTATGGTCCCCCTTATCCAAATTTATCCCTTAAAAAGGGATCACACCCTTTTAATGCTACTTCTGCCAAAGATGTTTACATTTCTGAAGTCCTGCAGAGTCTTAAATAAAAAGGATAAACATTATGGAACTGAGTCTACTCCTTTTCAATGGGGGAATTGGGGGGATTTTTGGGTTTAAACTATTTTGTTTTATTTTCCTTTGTTTTGAGTTATGAGTCTTTTTTGGTACCTCCAAAGTTTTACCTTGTGGATAGAAATTTACTTCACTTATGCATTCTATTTGGACTATGTAATGTGATTGAGGTATAAGGACTGTCTACTCATAAGGTAGATAGTGTATTTATCTACTTTTTATAGATAAGATAACTGTGGTTCTAAAATTTTAAATGACATCACATTGGGAAGGCAGGGAATAAAATCTGCCTCAGTATTTAAATTGAAATGATTATCTTTTGCCTACAATCTGAAATATCCCTATTACTACCCAGGGCAGCTTCCTTCTCCTATTCTCTCAGACTCACACCCTAGATGTCCTCTATATCTCCTGACTAATTACCCCACCCCCATGAGCAATCTGTTGCCAAGACCTGCTGACTTTGCTTTTGCAAAGTCCCTCAAAGAGGTCCCTTTTTTTTCTTCTTATATTACTACCATCCTGGTGTATGCCTTCATTAACTTTTCTTTGACTAATTGCTTTCAGGTTGGTCTGCCTATTATCAGTCACTCTATGGAGGGACTCAGTTCCACCCCCTATTCAGCCACCAAAGAGATTTTTCTAAAGTTATAACTATGCCCTTACCACCTACCCCATACATAAATTCCAATGGCTCCCTTTCACTTTCTAGATCCATTACAAAATCCTGTTTGGCTTGCAAAGTCCTTAGTAACCTGGCCCCACCTATGCTTCTTTTACCTCCTTGAGAGAAAGAATGACTGTCCTTAGCCTCTTTTTTTATCCTCCATGCTTAAACACAGCTCCTGCCATATATGTTTTTAATAAATGCTTTTTGACTGAGCAACTGATAAAACACAGGCCCTCATTCCAAGTCAACTACAGCACAAACTCTGTGATTTTATGTTGAGTTACATGCAAGAATTGTGCAAGTGCCAGGGACACACACACACAAAGACCTCAATGACTACAACAACAAAAACATAATCTCCACTCTCAAGAAACTTGATTTGAAGTGGGAGACAATATGCAAACAATGATGTGAACAAGACATTAACAGGATAAAATTAGAGATGATCTCAGATGGGAGGCACTAAGATTAAGACAGAATGGAAAGTCTTCTTACAGAATATGGGATGTCAGGTGAGACTTGAAGGAAGTCAGGGAAACCAGAAAGCAAAGATGCGAATGGTGAGTGTTCCAGGCATGAGAGAGAGCAAACCTATTACTTCACATCCATTAGCACCTTATTTCCACCATGTGAAGACAGGATTGGAGACTACCTTGCCACTGCTAAAGTATGTTGTTTTTACAATAGATTATTTTTTTCTTGTCTGTCATTCAATGGCTGGCAGGGAGGGAAAATATGTAACATAGGATATAAAGAGAAGCCACAACTGGAAATTCTATATTTTTCGCTAATCTTCACCTTGCCTTAAATTTTGTCAGATTCAGTCATTTTAATCAGTGTTGCTTTTTTTAATATAGAGATTGGAGGTGTGGTTATTAGAAAAATATTATTAAATTTTTTAAATGGAAAGTGATTATGATAAAAACATTCATTGACTTTTTTCTTTTGATATTTTATGGCCTGCAAATCATGGAATTTACAATTTCTAAAGATTCAAAAGCAAAAGAAAGTAAAAAAGCAAAGGCCAGGCACACACATAAAGTTTGGGATCTATAACATATTATCAATGGTGGCTTGAAATGACATAAAATAGAGCATCTTAGAAGTGAGTAATTACAAAAAGAGAAATTCAGTAAACTCAGAGAAAGTAAGGGATAATAGACAACTTGGGATCCCAGCTGTGGTACTCAAAAAATGTTATGGGATCTAGATGAAGGTCTACAACCTTTCCAGGGGATTCTCTTTGTCTACAGGAGAAGGAAGACATGAATGACACAGGCTAAGAAGGCATGGATGAGCTGAGCACTGTGCACCTGGGGAAGATCACTGATTCTATGAAGCAGAGAACCCTAAAGAAAGGGCTTACCACCTTTACAACAAAGGCTCAGATCAAACTTTTTGTTCTTTAAATGCAATTGACTATTAAAAGGTAGTTTTAAATAGTTAAATTGTTCCTATTCTTTGCTACCCCAGGACATTTTCAGACACAGATACTGAAATGTTTGTTTCTATCCTTCCTTTCTAAAAGTTATTTCTATGACAATTTATTTAGCATCAATAAAAAAGTCCTTACAATGGAACACAAACCAAGAATTTCATAAAGGTTTTTTTTTTTTTTAATGATACTATTTTCTAACCTTTTTTATTTCTCCTGGTAACGTAGTTAAGCAACCAAAGGATGATTTAATAAGATTTTTTCCAATTTGCATATTTTTATTTCTAATAATCCTAATAGTAGAGATTAAATGATGCCCCAAGTTCATTTCATCTTTCTTCTATTCTCCCTTCTTTTTCTTCTTCCTCAGCTTCTTCCTCCATCTCTACCTCCTCCTGCTTTTCCACCTCTTCCTCCTCCTCCTCTTTTCTCCTCTTTTTTATCCTTCTCCTTCTTTCTCTATCTCCATCTGTATGTATGAATTTTTATTTAATATAAGGTTTCAGAGTATTGGGAAAGGTCTAAAAGTACTTCAGTTCTTATAAGCTCATCACATCAGTTAGCTACTATAAGTTTATAAGTAGTACCTGAATAGGTCCTGCTACAACAGTTGGATATACTCTTAGTAGAAATAGTTGTGAAGCAGCATTTTGCCACTCAATATTCTTACCAGTGCTTTTTGAAAGTTCATATCTTGGCAATATTACATAAATCACTGTAGCTAATTTAGACCATTTCTAAACCACATGAGGACATGTGGACAGGTTTTAAAGGGGAAAAACTTTTCAAGTGCAATTAAACATTTTGTCACTAACAGCTGTTTATATTCTATTCTCTAAATATTGGCTTAAAATTCTCCTACATGATGACTTTACTTCATCATCACAGTTTCTTCTCCTATCTCAGCTCAAATTTAAAGTCAAATTAAATCAAAAAGCATATATATATATATATATATATATATATGTATGTATATAATTTTATTTGTTGTATTCTGAATTCAAGAAATAATACATACTAGAACCATAGTACAGTAAAATAGAGAAAAATGATTGCATGTGAAATCAAATTTATTATGTACAACTTAATATTTAAACATACAATTAAGTTATCATTTCATCTTTCCTCCTTTTCCCTCTTTCCTTTCCTCCTAGAAATAACAATCATTTCTTAAACTCTTACTATGTAATAGGCACTGGATTAAGCTCTAGATATACAAATACAAGCAGAAAGTTCCTGCCCTCAAGGATCTCATATACTAAGAATTAAAGGATGTGGTTTTAAATCTTATCTGTCACTCCTATTTTCCCCAAAGTAATCTTGGGTAAATGATTTAAGTGTTCTAAACCTGAGATTCCTCACATGCAAAGTGAAAAGTTTGAAAACAACACATATGATCCTGTGATTGACTTGAGTCTCTTCCTTTAAAATGTGGTTCTGGGAAAGAATCAACAGGTGAGGATCTAAGGGCAAAGGATATATCAAGTGCAAAGGTACAATGTGTTTCCTTAAGTGAAGGAGTTTATGAGATATTATAAAGAAAGACCAGGGAGAATTGGGAGAAGAATATGTGTTAATTCCTCTTTTTGAATACAACTCTTCTACTTGTACCAGGTATTTATCTGAAACTCATTTTCTCCCAAATTAAGCTCTCCTACTTATTTTTCTAGAGCTTTAAGCACAGACTAGCTGTTATTCTAAACTAAGGAATAGTTATCAGTTCCAAGAATTGATCTATGAATAAGAGACACGGAGAAAATATTTTAAATGATGAGAAATACTTAGAAGAAAGTAGATAGAGCCAAGGTAGGAACAAGTATACACTAAGATATTTTAACAGGATTTATACAATAATATAGCAATGAGAACACTGACAGAGACAGACACACAAGCAGAGACAGTGAGACAGAGAAAGACAGAGACACAAAGAAACACACACAGAGAGATAGGAAGAGAAGAGGAGAGAGAGAGAGAGAGAGAGAGAGAGAGAGAGAGAGAGAGAGAGAGAGAGAGAGAGAGAGAGACAAAGAGAGACAAAGAGAGAGAGAGAGAGAGAGAGAGATCAGATCCAAAATTTTAACTGACTAGGTTTAAGGAATCATGGGAGAGCAGAATTGAAGAGATGTGTGAAGGAGGATTAGCATGGGTCTGTTTACTTAAAGGTTGCCTGGCCAAGTCAGTCTATCTTACCCTTTTAGGGCATCCGAGCTTCCTTCTACTTTTGCATTTATAATATCTTTTTTTCTTTTCTCTTTTTGTTCATCTCGGGAAATAGAAGTTTCTTTTAAATGGAAAAAAGGCAAATCACTGTGTAAATGTGGTTTAAAGAGCCAAAAAGAACCCTTCACATATTATAATTGAAAAAAATTAATATAAATATAATTTCTCAGAAAGTAGGACCTTATCAGGTGATTCTATAACATTGTACATTTTCCTTTATATGCAGTGTGTTTGGGATTATGAACCTCTACCAAAAAGTTCAAGTTTTTCTTTTAAGGCAATTAGTTACCATTAAGGCATTCCATCCAAACCAAACCAATATTTATACTGTTCTTTTCATTTACTAGAGTACTTTAAAAGATCTCACTAGAAGAGTGGCCCTGCTTGAATCAGCATCTCTTCCAGTGAACTATAATTCAGAAAAGTTAAGCGTCTTGCCCATAGTTACTCAGCTAGCCAGGATCAGAAGCTGAATTTGAACTGACGTCTTTCCCGTAGACTTTAAGATGGCCCTGTAGTCTTCAGCCTCAGTCGAGGTCAAGCAAAACATCTCACTCATAGGGTTCAATTGGTTGGTAACACAAGTCAGTGTAACTCATGGAAAAAACACTGACTTTGGAACCAAAGGATCTGGGTTCCAGTCTTATCTGTCATGCTTATTTTCCTCAGAGTAATCCTGGGTAAATGATTTAAGTGTTCTACACCTGAGATTCCTCACATGCAAAATGAAAAGTCTGAACAAGCTCCATAATCAATGAATCCAATTAATGATTGATCTCTAGATACCAACCTTTGGCAGTTACTGAAAAAAAAAATCAATATATAGCCTGGAGAAGACATCGAGATAACATATCAAAAGAGCAGTATTTTTCTGACCCCATGAGCCTTCTCTCTATTATTCTGCTGGAAACACTGAAATATGGAGGTGAAGAAAGGTAGCTTAGAAGGGTAGAAAAGGGTAATAGGTTTGAAGCTAGATGACATAAAATACTTACATATCTTTTTCTGCCACTTAATTACCATATGACATTGGCTAAATCAATTTCCCTCTTAAAAACTCCATTTTTTAAAAATGCATAAAATGAATGTGGTGAGGAGAGGGTATCATCTATACAATTTCTAATGTCACATCTAATTCTAAGTCTTTTTTATCTTTTAATTTTATTTTTGAGTTCTGAATGTGACTTTCTTTTTTTAGTATTTAATATTTTAATTTTCTCTAGTGACATGTCAAACAACTATTTTTACATGTTTTTAAAACTTTAGTTCCACATTCTCTCCCTTCCTCCCCACCTTCCACCCCCATTAAGGAGGCACATGTGAAGTTATTCAAGACAGTTCCATAAAAGTCATGTTGTGAAAGAAGACATAGATCTCCCCATTCCAAAAAAAAAAAAGGAAAAAAGAAAAGAAAAAGAAAACATCAAGAAAAATAAAGTGGGATTTTTTTGTGTTTTTTTTTAAAGAGTATGCCTCAATCTGCATTCAGACACAATCATTTGTTTCTCTGGGAATGGATACTAGCCCTAAATCTTAAATGTTAATGATGTCTTGTGGATTTCCTAAAAAACTCAAAGAGAATAGAATGATAATGATGCTAAGATTTCTACTGGGGTCCCAAGCATTCATTTCAAAAAATATTTATTAAATTCAAAGTACCATCCCTGGCACTGGCTCAAAGACAGAAAACCTATAGATACTGCTTTAAATGAACTTACAATTCAACTCAATGAACTTTTTTATTGGGTTAAGGGATAAAAAGATAAAAGATAACAGTTGGGAAACTCTTAAGGGGCTTATATTAAATCATAGAGATGGAAGGAAAAATACACAAATAACTGACAAAAGGGACAGTGAAATAAAGCTTCCCTTTGATTTTAACTACCTACTTCTCATTGAGCATATCACATAACCTTTTAATGTCTCAGTTTCCTCATCTGGAAAATAAGAGAGGTAGACTAGATCAAGATCCCTGACAGTGATTCTAACTACATAGAGCCATGAGAAATCTGACCAGTGAGAAAAAGAAAAAGAAAAAAAAAAAAAAGATTTCTTCTATTCAGCATTTTAATGAATGTCTTTTATTTAATTTTCCCTATGTAGAAGAGATTAGATATTCCCACTCATCCACCAAAAAGGATGTATATTGCCTATATAAAATGTTGATGTTTTTTATCTAATTTCAGCCATTTTGTATAAACAGTAAACTTTGTGAAAAACCCAGGGGGCAGTTTGAGACTAGTCAGTGGACAAAGAAATAATCATCTCCATAGGTGGCGGTTTCTAATAACACTTATAAATTGGTTTTACAAGGGAAAAAATACCCAGTAGTTTGCAATACTAAACAGTCCATCTTGGTCGATTTGTCTCCAGTGAGTAATAAATCCTGCCTATTTGCTAACTCAGCCAACTGATATGCTTGATCGAGTCAAGAGAATTTATAGTCTCTTTCTAAAAATCTATTACCCAGTGGATCAGTATGTCCATAATTTCAAGATTCCAAAGAAAATATCCATCCCCTTACTGAACTGACTTCCCAGAGAAATGCGTGTTATGCCTTATTTGATTACTAACTAGAGTTACGTGAATATTTACCTCCATAGTTCTTCGACCCTCCAGCAACTCAGAGATGTAAACTTTAAAAAAAAAAAATCAAAGAAAACCCCAGTGCAAGACCAACACAGGGAATTCTAAATGAGCATCAATCTCCTTTATGAAAGTACTAAACACTGGTAATTCATCTACCAAGCCTATTGAAAAGAGAAATAGGTCATCAATGCAGCAAAAACAATAAGCAAAGCACCGTTTCGGAGAATCAATAGTATCTTGATAAATGAAGTCCTGCTCAAGAATTGCTGCAGAAAGCCTAAAATGATGAGGGTGTCACATTTGACCCCTTTTATCCCCTCTCAATCTACAGTTCTCTCCAGGACCCCCACCTACCTGAGAGTATTTTCAGCCATTCCATGAAAAAAAGAATATGCTTACTCACTGGAGCAATGAGAAAGCCCAGGAATAAAATATAGATAGACACAGACTAGGGCTTATTAAGGAATAATCAGTCCTTTGATCTCCAGAAAGGGCACCCCCAATACATCTACTGTTCATAACAATTTCTATCGGCTGTTTCAGCTGCGTTGGCTTTATCGGGAGGCCATGCTACTTAGTCAGTGTGACGGACACTCTCGGCCTGCTTAGGGGATGTCTCTGTCCTTCTAGTGGAATGAGGATTCTGATGGGCCGAGTCTCTTCTTGCACCACCGAGGGACCAATGGCACAACAAATTGGGGTGGTCAGGATGTTCAAAGTTAACAGCCAACCATGGAGGGGGGTGGAGGGGGCAGTGGAAAAAAAAGTTAATGTGACCCACTGCAGCATTTTCTCTTAGCATGCAGTTGCAAGCTTGGAAAGTCCCGTTAAGTATCTCTTTTTTAAGATAAATACCTATTAAGTAATGTATATGCACAAGCTGAAGTGTTAAATGGTTTGTTGAAACCTATTAGAGTACACAAGATGATAAACATAAATTATAGCTAATATACTGCACCAGTGATTTTTAAACATAAAAATTACTGACACCGTAAAAACACACTTGAGTCATCGTGGCGGCATAATAGCGCTAATCCATGTTTATCCAACCGTGCACTTTTCAAAAACAACACAAACCTCTAATAAATGCTTTGGCTTCACCTTGACAACTTATATGGGTTATTGCCTCGTTCATGCCTGGATAACCATGTGTTATGACTTAAATGTTCTTTAATATCAATTTATGCCTTGAAGAAAAAAAGATTGAATAACATAGTGTACATATGGTTCAATTTATTACAGCAAAACAATCATTTTAGTTTGAAGATCTTTTCTCCTGGTGCATATCATAGAAATCTTCTTCAATAGCACTCTCAATAAACCAGATTTTTTATGTCACAATAAATGAAACTAAGGCAGCTAATTGTTGCTAAGATTTTAAATAGATGAGTCTATTTGGCTTTCTTGTCAATCAAGAAATACATTCCTTAACACTTGTATTTCTGGATTCTAATGTCTCTAATTGGATTTTACACTATCTGATTAATGAGGTGGTTTATAGGCTACTGTAAAAAAAATACTTGATACGAAAAAAGTAGAAGAGGAAAATGTGAACTGTCAGCACTATTACAAAGACTAAGATGAGGGAAAGCAACTTAGTGGTCATGTACTACAATAAAGGCAAGGGAAAGGGCAAAAGTTATAGCCAATGGGTCACGCTGCTTTTGGTGATCCCAGAAAGACATTCAGCTGAAGGATTTTCTGTCATATGAGAGCAAAGACCAACTATTGTTTGCATTTGTAAATGGCTGCACTCAAAGAAAAGTCCATAGTTTATCCAGTAGAAACATGCTGATATGACCATTGTCCATGAAAGAACAAGGGCTTGAACACTGATAAATGCAAGGGTTATTCCTAGTTGTTTTATGAAAGATCTGACTTCTGAAAGTCCCCAGTGGTGATTTTGCTACAATAACCTTCAATCTGTTAATCTCATTAATTTATCATCAAAATTAATGAGATTAACAGATTGAAGGTTTTAGAGCTAGAAGAAACTTTAGATATTACCTAATCTGTCCCTCCACTCATTATACAAAAGAGAAAATGGAGGTCCAGAGAGACAGATATTTGACCAAACTTTAACTTGAGCAAAGCACTCACTCAGATTAGATATTTTTTCCAGAAGTAACATGGGAAGAATATCTACATAACCCACAGAGAAAGTCAAAGTTCCTTCACTGATCTGACAAATATTAGAGATATTTTATACTTTTGTTTTAAACTTCAAAGTCAGTACTATTTTTTGGTGTCAGTATTTACTCCACTAACATATATTACTATTTCTTTTTGTTTTAGGAGATGATCATTAAATGTTGCTGAGGGAAAAAATCTGTCCCCTTTGTAGCCAAAATGGTGCTAAAGCTCAAATTGAGCTAGGCTGGTCTTTAGATAGCTGATATATTTTCTATTCTATTCCAGTGTTATATATCTTGGTAGACTCAGCAAGATCCTGCACTTCCAACTGGGGCATCCTTTAAATAATTAAGGTCTCCTCCAGCCATAATAAGGTACAGAAGGAATATGTTAGCCAAGGTTATATACTTTTAAATAACATAACATAACCAAAGATATTGTCAAAAGCAAAGATAAATAAAAGCATCTCAAAATATCCTTGTCTTCGCCCACTAGACCTTTAATTACCCAGTACTTGAACTTGGATAAAGCACCATTCGTTTTTCTCTCATTCATTTTCTATTAATGTGTCTTCTAAGAAGAATGAACCAACCCTATTTCTCCATCCCCTGCAGCACCATCCACGTAAGGTAACTTGCTCTGTTGCAGCAGGGTCACTGGAGTTGAATGGAATTCAGCCAACAAATATGGTTTTCTCCACTCCTCCACATACTCTATTACCATAGATCTGATTAATCTTATCTGTGGAATAGGTTTAAAAATGCCTTAGAGCGTAAACCATTCCACCAGGATTCCCAAAATTTATCCTGTTTAAAGTTTTGTTGCTTAAAATGGATAATTTCAATTTAATCCATTTGGGGTGATGAGGTTTTCTTCCTTTTGTTAGGACCACAGAATTTCTTATTCCCAAAGATCATGTTTTCTTTCCAACAATTATAACCCGAGGGTTGAGAATGTTGACTTTTTATCTGAATTTCTTTTAAGATATATTAAATTCGCCTGATCTTTACATGTATACTTCTTCCATCTGCATTTCCATTTACAATGTATTCAGTCATTTATTTTAGTTTAGGCATAAATACAAATTTATGCTGAAAGGACATAGATTTCTATGGGTAACCTGAAGGTATGATTGTCCTTAATTATCATATACAACTTCTTAAAAACAATGTACTATATTTTGCCTTTGCTATGGCCTACCTTGGAAAGCTTTTTTTTTTCTTTCGTCTATTCAAATCTTTTTAATTTCTAGAATGATGAGGAGCCAGTTTCAACAGATTGTTCTACAAAGTAATGAGTGTATGTGCCCATTGGAATGTATACTTGGCCCATATAAGCTATCTCTCTGTTCTATTAGTCCAGCATACATGTTCTGGGAGAAAACTCAAAGCCAGTGATTGTTAATCATCATTAGCTTCCTTACAGCTTCTCTAAGAAGTGGTCCCCCCTCCTGCCTTCCCCACCCAAGACCTGCTACTACCAACCCCTTCTTTTCCAGTTCATAATCTTCAGTATCTCTCATATTTCCTATGAAAATTTTCAGATTAAGAAGACACACATAGGCTTCCAAGAAAAAAATACTCATGGATGAGAATATGTTAGACATTCAGCATCCGGATGCATTCCCCAGGACTGCTTCCTTCTCAAAGCAACTAGCC
This sequence comes from Sarcophilus harrisii, assembly GCF_902635505.1. Classification (NCBI taxonomy): domain Eukaryota; kingdom Metazoa; phylum Chordata; class Mammalia; order Dasyuromorphia; family Dasyuridae; genus Sarcophilus; species Sarcophilus harrisii. The sequence continues at coordinate 256,266,756 of NC_045430.1, read as the reverse complement.
TGCATAAATATATGAAAAAACATATGATCCAAATTATCATTTTAGAAGAAGAATAAATGAGTGATTTGGAATACATTCACCAATGAATACAAAGATAACCTGGCAATAAAATGCACATTATTCATGTTCGTAGAAAATAAGTCAGAACTTCTCCAGCTTACTTTAGTTACAGAATCAGAGTTGGAAGGGATCTTAGAGGCCTTTTAATCTAACTCTACCTGAACATAAACTCACCTAACAAATGGCCATGCATGTCTACCTGAATACCTCTTTGCTGATTGTGCTTTGAGAAGTGATATCACCTTTTGCCACTTATTTACTTTTTTTTTTGGATTGGAAATCTGAAAGTAGTGTCTACTAAACTTAAGCCTAGGCCCAGTTAGAACTACTACAGTACTTCCATAATCATTTTGTAGAGGACTGAATGAAAATCTTCATAAACTCTGATAATCCTACCTTTCATTTATTTCAGTACATTGAGTAATGGACCACCTATACAAAGAGACTTCTAAATCGGTTGTTGGATTTTTGTTTGTGTTTTTATTTTGAAGTCTCGGTGATTTCCTGTCTTTTATGTCTTTAATGCTTTGTGTTCAATAAAGACAATTTAATTTTGTATTTTTCTGACATTTTGCTTTAAAATCGTTAAAAGTAGAAATTAAATAAAATATATTTGCTCTAGATATATCACATCTAAAATTTTAGGGATATTGCTTTAAAACAATCATCAAAGTCTGAAAACTGGCCTCAGCCATACTATGAAAAGGAGAATGAAGGGGCAGCTAGTTGGTGTAGTGGATAGAGCACTGGAGCTCCATCTTCAGGGCACCAGCCCTGAAGTCAGGAGGACTTGAGTTCAAATTTAGCCTCTGATACTTAACACTTCCCAGCTGTGTGACCCTGGCAAGTCATTTAACCACAATTGCCTCAGCAAAAAAAAAAAAAAAAAAAAAAAAAAAAAAAAGAAAAGAAAAGAAAGAAAGAAAAAAGAAAAAGAAAGAAAAGAAGAATGAAAAATGAGGAGGGAGAAAGGAGGAAAATGGGGAATGGAGAAGGAAGGAGAAGAGAAAGAAGACTAAGAAAGAAGAAGAGAAAGTAAGAAAGAAGAAACAATAACATCAAAGACAATTATAACATGCAAAGGGTAAAGTGTCATCATCATCAATATGAGATAATAACATTGGTTGTTCTACCTGGTGTTTGTGTGCTCTCATAGTGATAGAATGCTATCAAATCATGGTCAGATGGGGTTAGAACAAGGAATCATACTCCTCTTTGCATAAGACACCAAATCCCTTCAGAATAAGCAAACTGTAAACTGTCCAGGGCATAGAAAACTCCTGAATTCAGAGAACAGAGACTAAGTCTCCAGATGTTACAAGGCAAAGACAGACAACTTCCCAGGAGAATTATTGCTAGAGATTGTAGCAAATCACACTGAAGGTGATTGTTAGAGACAATATGAAACTCAATGTTTGTCCATCAGAAAAATGATGGATCCTGCATGTATGAAGGTGTGTCTATACTTATGCATGTGTGTGTATGTTTTCAGGTCTACCTGCAAGGGCATGAGGGAAGTCAGGCAGATAGATATGAGAAACCATGTATGACCATGTATGACAATGTATGACCAGGAGCCCCTTGTTAATTTGTGTGATATTTGTATCAAACACTGGTTAGGAGAATTCCTGTTGTCTTGAGCTCAAATATCTGCTTAAACAATAGGGAATAATGATCTTTCTACTAAACATCACCTCTTTCTTTACTCTTTTTACATATCCAGGGCACATCTCCCTGATCCAATAACAGTCCAAAATTCTCTTCTCTAAACAGATTCTAGGGACTTGACTCTCATATCAAGCATTCACACAATAATATGCTTTTAGCTAAGGTAGTCATACTCCAAGGAGTGTTTGCATTTCAAGTCTGAGCTCTCCTTAGGAAATTAAAGACTTTTTTCTTTAATGGTATTAGCCAGGCAAAGTTTGTAGGGTGATAAGAAATCTACCTCAGTCTCTGATAATTAGACCTTAAACCATAACAATCACCTTCTCCTTTCCTGAAATCTGTCCCAGAAGGAATTCATGTGACCTTGAAAATACTTAAAACATCTTCCTTAAAAACTGTAATTTTGGGGAAGAAAAGGATCACAGATCTAAAGCTGGAAGAGACTGAAGACACCTTTGTAGTCCAGCATTCATTTTACAGATGAGGAAACTGAGACTCCAGGGATATTAAGTGATTTACTTGCTCAAGGTTATTTAGATAGTAAATATCAGAGGCAAATCCTAGAAGCAGAATTCTTTCTATTGTTCTCTCAAAGATCAATTTGAACAACAACAAAAAATAAAATAATCTTACCCGACTCAATCAGAAATTTGAGTGTATCATAATCATAGATAGTCATAGATCTAGACTTGAAAGAAATCTCAGGGATTAACCATTTCCCTATCTCTTATTTTACAAATGAGGAAACTGAGGTTCAGGGTGATAAGGTGAATTGTACAGCATCACAAATATAATCAGCATCAGTCTTGCAATTTGATTTCATGCTCCTTGTTCATAAAGTAAGACATAATATTAAGAAGAGAATCAATGCGCTCTAAAGGAATAATAAAAATATCTAATAATAGCACATCATATCTAAAAAGACCACTGAATTCAGTCCAAAGGCTAGAATTTTAATCACAACTTTGCCAATGACGATGTGTGTAAGTCATTTCATTCCTCTGGCCTCAGTTTCCCCATCTGAAAAAATGGAGGTAGCTGGGGAAGGGTTGGATTAAATTATCTCTAAATGATAAATACTTTTGATTTAACTTCAAGAGCTTACCCATGGGAACAATCTGTCTAGAGGAAAGCAAGATGCATTCTTTTGACATTCAGATGATTGCATTTCCTTCTTAAAACTTCAGCTGGATTGTGTATCCCCACCTCCCCCTCCCCTCCACTTTGGGTGTCACTGAAACAGTCTGCTGTCTCAGGCAAACTTAATGACTGTAGGGTGACTGAGTCTAAAAAGGAAAAACACCTGTGGCCAGCCTAAAGTTTAGCCCTGAAATAGACAGAGCAGCCATCACCTGCCTCTGTGTGAGAGCCCAATCAACTCTATTCATCATTACTGGGAGGATAAGGGCTCTTCCCCCTCCCTTTCTGCTGGTGTGTGTGTGTGTGTGTGTGTGTTAATGAAAATAAGCATCATAGGAGGAAATCAGAATACAGAGAGAAAATGTCCTCTCCCAGGAACGAGGAGTGAGTGGGTGCTTACAACTTCAGTTAAAATGGCCATTTTGAACTGTTGCCATCCTATTTTCAGACATAGAAGGAGATGAACTTTTTTATTGTTATATTTTTTCTATTTTATTTTCCTTGGGTAAAAAACAAACTCTTTTAAATATCTCATAAGGAAAGGAAAGGATCTGATTTATTTGCATTTCCTCACAATGTAATTAGTCTCTCCCCACTTGAATGAAATTTTACCAAGGCAGAGATAGTGATTGCATCACTTTTGTATTTCAGCACCTAGGACAGTTCAGAGGCCAAGATACCAAGATAGATAGTTAATATTCCTTGTCCATTGGTCAACTCCATAGGGCTTCAGCTGTGCGTTATGCTTTCTAGGTAGATGACTTTATAATGTCTTTACAATAAGACACTTCCATTCAAGAAGTTGAGCAAGGAATTTAAAAATAGAGCTCTGAAACTGGAAGGGACTATAAAGATTTGTCCCATTTTACAGATTCCCTGGGAATGTTGTGATTTGTTGAGTATCACTTTGTCATAGTGTACATTTCAGAACTTTTATAATAAGATTGACACATATATTACAAGAGTTAGCTCAGTATTTGGGAGACTCTGAAGGAAAATATGGGAGAGGAAAGACATGAGACTGAACAACAAACTAAAAGTCTACAGAGCCATTATGCTGACCTCATTGCTATATGCCTGGGAAACTTGGATGGTATGCCGGCACCAGGCCAGGATACTTTCATTTGAATTGTCTTAGGAAGACTCTGAAGATCACCTGGCAGGATAAGATCCTGAGGTCCTTTCTGGAGCTAAACTGTGAAGCATTTCAACTCCACTGCAGAGAACACAACTCCATTGCGCTGGCCATATTATTCAAACACCAAATATACACTTCCCCAAAAAATAAATTTATGGAGAACTCACACAGGGTAATACTCACAAGGTGGTTGGAAAAAGCTATACAAGGACACTTTCAAGGTAACTTTTAGGAACTTTAGAATCTATTGTATGACATGGGAGACACTGGCACAGAACCACCCAGCATACCATGCCTTTATTAGATAAGGTGCTGTGCTCTATGTGCAAAGCAGAATTGAATTAGCCCAAAAGAAATGCAAGACACACAAAATTGGAGAAGCTGTCCCAAACGTTCACGTGGACTATTTGTGTCCTACTTGTGGCAGAGCATTCAGAGCTCATATCGGTCTCATCAGCCACAGATGGAAACACTTTAATATGACTCTAACACAGTGATGTCATTTTGGTCCTTTTTGAGAATGAAGGACAGCAATCGACAAACAACTTAAGGCAGCTCAAAAGAGAAATTAGAACACTGGTCCTCTGACCTTAGAGCCAGTGCTCCCTCAAGGACATTAAGATTTTAATAATGGTTAATATTTATATAGCACTTTAGATTAGCAAAGGGTTTTATCATGTATTATATATTAATTAGTAAACATTTTTTTTGTCAGAAACTAAGAAGAAAGATCATAGTATCAAAAAACCACAGTTGTCAGGGGACACTGAGTTCAATGCCTTTACTTTTTTCTCTTTTTTAAAATTTTCAATAATATTTTATTTTCCAAATAAATGTAAAACTAGTTTTCAACATTTGTTTTTCTAAGACTTTGTGTGCCAGACTTTTCTCCCTCCTTCCCTTACCATCTCCTCCCCAAGAGAGCAAGCAATCTGATATAGGTTAACTATGTGCAATTCACTTGAACATATTTTCATATTTGTCATGTTGTACAAGAAAAATCAGACCAAAAAGAAAAAATCATGAGAAAGGAAAAAAATATAAGAAAGAGGTGAAAATACTATGCTTTGATCCACAGTCTCCATAGTTCTCTCTCTGGATGTGAATAGCATTTTCCAACCAGAGTCTTTTGGAAATGTCTCATTGTTGAGAAGATTCAAGTCCATGACAGTTGATCATCACATGATCTTCCCCTTACTAAGTACAGTGTTTCCTGGCTCTACCCGTTTCTTTCAGCATCAGTTCATGTAAGTCTTTCCAGGCTTTTCTGAAATCAGTCTGATCATCATTTATTATAGACCAATATTATTTCATTACATTCATATACCATAATTTATTCAGCCATTCCCCAACTGATGGGCACCCACTCAATTTCCAGTTCCTTGCCACTACAAAACAAGTTTCTACAAACATTTTTGCACATGTATGTCCTTTATTCTCTTTTATGATCTTTTTGGGATACAGATCTATCAACTCTTTTTCTTTAAAGACTAATTTTGATCTAGACAAGTGAAGTGAATTCCCAATCTCATACAGGTAGTAAATAGCAGACCTTGGATTCAAACCCTAGTCTGATACTTTCAAATTCAGCACTCTTACCACCCCAATATAAAAATTCAGGCCAGATATTGGCTTCAAGGAAGAAGGAAGAGTAACTTTAAAGAATCTTATCATAGGATTAAAAGCAGAAAAGGATGTCAAAGATCATCTAGTTCCTCCCAGATGTGTTATTAATAGGGAAATTGAGATCCAGAAATTGTGATTTTCCAAAGGTCACAAATGGAAGAGTTGGAATTTGAACCTAAATTTTTCTATTACACATTTTCTTGTCTTTCATGACACTAGTTATAAAGTAAAAAATATAAACAGAAGAAAGAAAAGTTAACATATGCCTAAATAAAAAACTAAGACACAAAGACACACTTTGCAAGCTAGTGATGACTACCATAATAATTATGATAATAGATGTTCAATTGATCACTTCAAAATTTATAAATGGATGTAATACATATCCAAAACAATCTAACCTGCTGCATGTAAGACACCATCCTAAATATTGAGGACATAAAGAAAAATGTAAAACAATCTTTGCCCTCAAAGAGCCTACAATCTTTTTCTTTAGTTTTTTATTTTCAAAACACATAGAAAGATAGTTTTCAACATTCATCCTTGCAAAATCTTTCATTTCAAATTTTTTCTCCCTCCATCCCCATCCCTCCAATTCAATATAGGTAAAATATGTACAAACCTTCTATACATATTTCCAACATTATCATGCTAAACAAGAATAATCCAATCAAAAAGTGAAAAAAATTAGAACGAAAACAAAAAAGAAGCAAACAGCAAAAAGGTGTACATACTATACTCTGATGCACACTCAGTCCCTACAGTCCTCTCTCTATCCCAAGCAAGGAGTCTATAATTACTGGGTGTGGTGGTGGAGGGGAGTAGAACATGATAAAGCAATATTAATTCATTTATCTACTATTTTCATACTACACCTTTCACATAATAGACATTTAATACATACTTGTGGAATGTTTTTTGTTTAATTGAATACATTCAGCTACTTAATAAAGGCCTACACATTTCCTTATCTAAGAGAGTAAAGTGTTAATTTCCTTGAGGATAGTGTGAGGGATGAGGAAGACCCTTACCCAAAATGACTACTCAAAGATCACTCAGCAGAAGACAGAAAACTTGTTTATTGAAAACCTCTGGAGGATGAGCCGTCCCATCATGAGATAAGAAAGAGAAAGCTTGCGGTAGGAGGGCTAAAGAAGTAGTAAAGATACATAGCTTTTATACAAGAAATTACATCACAAGTAAGAGAGCATTGAGAAGGGAAAGGGGAGGCATCTAATGGGTTGTTGCTATCTGGGGAGATTGGAATGAAAGGTTTTTGTTTCCCTGAAATCTCCTGATTTCTAGGAAACAGAAAATCAGGCCTTCAGGCTTAATCAAGCAGACAGTAGTCCAGCTAATAGACTAAATATCGATAAAAGTCAAATACCAATAAATGTCATCAGCTCAGTTAAGTAAAAATGTTTCTAGCTGGCTAAGGCTCAAGTAAATATGAGCCTGCACATATACAGGTCAAATGAAAATAAAATACAGAAAAGGAATGCATACATTCCTGTAAGTTCTTCACCTTATCTCTATTCCCCACAATAGAGACAAGTTCTCTTAATATTGTATTTCCAGGTTTGTATTATCTGGTCCATTATAGCATTTTAAAAATGTTTGTTTGTTAGTTGATTGATTAAAAGGTGCTGCCAAAAATAAAGGCACTTGAACCCCACTATTGGCAGGGATATTGACAAACACATTTAAGAAAGTTTAGTGTGAGATCCAATCTGTTCCCAGATTCTGTCAATTTTATATTAATAACATCTCTTGTATATATCCCCTGTTCTTCTCTGAGAGAACCACTCAGGAGTAGGAGTTCAACATATCATATTTTGACTACTGCAATAACCTGCTGGGTGGTATTCCTGCTTCAAGTTTCTCCTCATTTCAATCCATCTTTTACTCACCTTCTAATTTGACCATCTTAAAGCACAAATCTGACCATATCAAATCCAGCATCCCCATCACTCCTATTCAATAAATCACTCCTATTCAAAATTCAATAAATTCCCCACCACCTCCGGGATCACAGATAAAAATCATGTTTATTATTCAAAGCTCTTCATAATCTACTAGCAAAGCTCTCCTTGCTGTTCCTCATACAAGACATTACATTTCCCAACTATCTGTGTTGTCATTGGTTATCTCTCATGTCTAGAATTCTCTCACTCATCTCTGCCTTTTACAATGACACCTTTTACAAAAAGGCTTTCCCATACCCCATAATACAAGCACCTTCCTTCTATTGATTATCCTCAATTTATCTTGTCTATAGCATATTTGCCCATTGTAATTTCATGCTGCCCCCTCTGAGTCCCTCCAGTACAAGGACTATCTTTTCTCTCTTTGTATCCCACTCACTTCCCACCCCCAGCATTTAGCACAGTGCCTCACACATAGAAAATGCCTTATAAATGCTTATTGGCTGTCTGGTGTGCTACTGTAGCATATTATGTATTTTCTATTCACTAAAGTCAGGCAAGGAGCCTTAAGCTTTTGATCTAAGAAGAAATAAAACATAATCATTGTCATTTCTTCACCTGAGATAATAAAATTGACCCCAAATAGTAATGAATAATCTGGCAAAGAATCTTTACTTTTAAAATGAAGGATTTTGTTTCATGTAGTATCTTGTAGTAGGATCTTGAAAAGCTAAAATCAAATTCTGGAATAGTAAGGCATATTTTAAATACCTCTATTCAATAAATAAATCCTCAGGTATATGGTTTTATAATAAGAGTAATCGCAGTTTAATAGGGTGGATTTAGGGATATCCATTTTATCTATTCTATACATTGGAGTTGTTTAAAACAAGGTTTGACCTGCAATCCAACTCTGCTTGCCTCTCCTCCTTTCTTTCTAGAAAAAAAAATATAGTTTGCATTGTTCATTTTACTTTATTTTATTTTACCCTTGGTTCAGTTTGATTAAAAAAAAGTCAGAAATTCAGCCTATTTATTTAAATAACAAAAAAAAAAAGTCTCCACAGATTTCCCTCTGAATCTCAGAAATCTCCTTGGAAAACTATGTGTTTGGGGGCAATTGCTATATTGGTTTTCATATTTTAATTTTATTGCCAAATATTTAAATATATTCGATAACTGCAGATGGAAACTGAAGGATCTTAAGAATATGTTCAAAGCGATTACATTAGGGGCCACCAAGTAATTCACACATCTGCAGGGATTGCTTGGGCTAAGTGAATTCTTAGCAGGTTTATAAGAAACCTTCCAGAAAGAGTTTTTAAGTTATTTTTACTTAGAATCCTATAGTTCTGAAAATTGTGAACATTTTGCTATTCCTTCCTGTTACAAGTCCCGGTTAACATGTGATTGAAGAATTGTTTTTGTTTGTTTGTTTGTTTAGAGGAGGGTGGAGCATCTTCAAAAACTGTAAGATGGACTTCTTCAAGAGGCCCAATTTCTGGCAAAGAAATTCAGGAGATCTTAATAATACAATCCATTGGGGGACAGCTAGATGGCACAGTGGATAGAGCACCAGCACTGAAGTCAGGAGGACCTGAGTTCAAATTTGACCTCACACATTTAACACTTCCTGGCTGGGCAAGTCCTGGGCAAGTCACTTAACCCCAATTGCCTCAGCAAAAAGCAAGGAAGGAAGGAAGAAAGAAAATAATACAAACCATTGGGAGTTTTCAGCCACTGTGTAGTAGATGCATGTAAGTCTAACATTATAACATTTCTCATGAAAATTTATAATCTAAATCTTGTTGTGAACAAAAAGCTCACCCTTCCTTCTTTCCTTATGTTCTTTCTTTCTGAATTTCTTCTTTTTTTTCATTCCCAGTATTTGGGACACTCCTCAACTCCCAAGATGGATTCTTAGGGAACAGCTATCCAGGTACAAAGTACTATGTGATTCTGGATCCATAAAATATAATTCAAGAGTCCCATTGATTGATTTACCTAGAATTGACTAAAAGTCACATTTAATTCAATGCAAAAGTTTTAATGAAATATCCTAATTAGAAAAATAGCAACATAACATTTCACCCACAATCCTGGAGTTTATTCATCCCCAAATTCAAATAGCATTAGTGGGAAGAATAGACATATGTAAAAAAACACATGTTGAGAGGTACATGTAAGAAATGTGTGACCAGGATGCACAAATAGAGGGTCACACAAGTAAGACATGCACATGGAGGGGAAATTCATGATTCCAATCCTGAAAGCTGCTGGTGTTTTCGACTGATTGCATCATACTGTTCTTATAAGGTCTGCTCCCCATTGGTGTCATCATTTCTTCTAGATGATGCTCAGCAAGATATATAGTCTCTCCTGGACACTGCTCTACTCTAATCTCCAGCAGAGATGCTCCAGAGTTTCTGCTCTGCTAGACATACTCCCCCATAGTCTTCATTGGATGTGTAGTTTTCCTTTTCTACTTCCAATTTCTGGCTTAGCTGAAATCTTTGGCTATCTCTTCTTTAAGAAGGATTTGAAATTTTTTAAAAAAATTGTATCTTAGCTTAAGTCCCCAAAAGCTTTCTTCCAATTATGTTAGAAAAGAAAGAAACTTTTGCTCAGGGACTAACAAAAAACCTCCCTTTGACTTTTCCCATCTCTTTCCTTCAGTTTCTTGGCTCTTACATCTATTATCTCTGCGGTAGGTGAGACAGTCTCAGATGGCACACTCTACTTAGACAAAAGAACACTTTCTTCTTAGCTAGCTTTGAGGCCTGCTCTTAGACTTTTATTTCTTCCTTTTCTGCCTTCCTACTTCTTACTTGGAAAGGTAGTCACAGTAGTAGATATATTTAAATAATTAAAGATTTGTAAAGTTATTTTTGTAAATTGTCTCATGATCCTCAAAACTATTCATTGAAGTAGTTGGCATCATTATCCCCATTTTACAGATGAGAAAATGAGATTCAAAGACAGAACTTGTTTAGAACTTAGCTCTATAATCTCATTTTTAGATTCTGTTTGCATTTCCCACTTGAAATGATCTGGTTATCCTAAGAAGAAGGAAAAGAAGAGAATAATTCAAGGCACTGGTCTAAAAAATTCCCTTTTCATTTTGATTAGAACTTATAGAGAGAAAAACTTTCAATTTGGGAATAGGAAAAATGCAATCACGTGGTCAGGTAGCTGTGTACATTACCTGGACATTTTTAGCATAACACTTTAGAATGTATTTTTAATCTTTAAAAAAATCATAAATCTATTTTTAAAACTATGTTTTATGATATGTGAAAATAAATTCACCCAATCATTTTAACCTTCTGGTTGATACCAATGAGAGTACTACTTCATAATGAAGACAGATCAATTTTAATAGTTAATTTTTAAGTGGCAAAGAAACATTATGCCTATTTTTATTTTTAAAATTTTTTTTGTTTATCCTCTTGCATCTAGAATATGCTCCTGAGAATCATTCATGAAGGGAAAAAGAGATAGATGTTGTAAGGGACCAAAAGAATCAGACTTAAGGTAGAGGAAGTTCTAGGCACATTCAGCAACACCAAGAAAAGAGCAGCTGGAATTAGTCAATTGGCTACTTTGAAAATAGCTTTCACTAGTCCATTCATTTTCCAAGGCCTGATTTCTGTGAATTAATCCCTCTAAAAACATGAGGAAGACAGTGGTTTGTTTTAGTCATGAATTAACACTTAATTAGCTTGGTAAATGCTGTAATTCAAGGAGATTATTTTAAAATAGACTTAAAATCCAGAGAAGAGACAAAAAGATGATAGGGAAAAAATGAAAAAGAGAAAAGGAAATGGAGAGAGAAAACAGAAGGGGAAAAGAGAGAGAGAGAGAGAGAGAGAGAGAGAGAGAGAGAGAGAGAGAGAGACTGAGAGACAGAAGAAAAGCAAACAAAAACAAAGATAAAGACAGAAAATAAGACAAGAGAATAAAAAGGAATTCCTCTACATATTCATCTGTAGTTCATGGTCTTTCAGAGATGCTGTGACTGAACAAATTCATCTCTAGTTAATGTGCTGAGGAATCTCTGGGAACTTTACTAGATGGTTCTTCAGGTGATAAAGTCATCTCCCTGATCTGTCATTAATACCTTTCCATTTTGCTAGGGCCTTCCAGGTTTTACATTGTGTTGAAAGAGCCTTCAAGAATTTAGAGCATTCTCTATTTCAGAAGGGCTATAAGAAGACCTTACTAGAAAATTAAATGTTGTCACAGTTGCTTTTAGCAAATTCCAAAAATGAAACTAATATACAGAGAGATTAGACTTGTACAAAGTCAGCTGGCAAGTAGAAAGAGTGGAATGAACAGAGCCAAGATGATGAGCTTGGAACACCACTAGATTTGAAGAAACTAGGTGCAAATCGCATCTCTCTTTATTAACTTGGGCCTCACTTAACTCTTCTAAATTTCAATTTCAGAATTGGTTAAAGGAAGGAAAGGATCAAGTAATCTCCACAGATCCTTCCAGGGCTGTCTCCTCTGAAATTCCAGGGCAGATCTTCATTCACATCACAATTCTCTTCTGCAATTAAAAAATCTTAGAACCATAGGACTTGAAGGGACCATAATGATCGTTCAAACAAACTCTCTAATTTTATTGATCATGAAACTGAGGCACAAAGTCACAGACCTAGGATGCAAAGCCAGGACTTTCTACCATTCTAACATTGCTGCCTTGTACTAGGTTGTATTTTCAAAATTGGTTGAACCATCTTTAGAGAAGAAAAAGCTATACATAATTTTATTGTGTACTCATAAAGAGGGAGATGGTATGACAGAGTGTCAAACAATTCAGGAATTCCTCAATTCAAATCCCAGCTCAGACTCTTATTGTTCTGACTTCCACTTAAATTCTTTCCGACTCAGTTTCTTCATATGTAAAAGGAGGATAATAATTAACACCAACTTTATCAGATTGTTTTGAGGATAAAATGAAATATTATATGTTAAGTTCATTAAAAACCTCAATAAATGTGAACTCAATACTCCTATTCATTTCTTAACCATTTGATAATCTGAAAGTTGCAACATTTCACAATTCATTTCAGTGAACAATAGTTAGACATCAACTACTATGATCAGTAGCACATTAAAAGCCAGAGATACTTTTTGTTGATGTTGTTTGTCCAGACCTATTATTTCTTTGAAGTGGAGAGTTTCATAGTGAGAATACTTAATCTACAAATGTACATCTGTAGCCTCTTTGCAGTTTATGATTCTTGAAAGCTGCCTAAGTCACTAAAAAATAAGGTTATATCCATAGAGTCATGTACACAATCATATGTACCTTAAACAATTTGAATCCAAATTTTCCTATCCCTGAATTATAATATCTGTATCCTGCCCCTCACACTGCCTCCTTGGCTCAGGGCCTTTTAAAACAAATGATGAAAAAAAATCTTTTTCTCAATTAATTCCTCACGTTGCACTGGAATAAAAATTCTACTGAATTTATTATGAGTTGAGCTTAATAAGGCAATAATAATAATTGATAATCATACCTATTTTTAAGTTTGCCATGTATTTTAAATGCATTGTATCATTTGAGTCTCCTCACAACCCTTGGGGCAGATATAATAACTCTCATTTTACAAATGAGTAAACCGGGATTCAAAGAAGAGAATTAACTCCCCCCACCCCATCAATATGATGCCGAAGCCCCTGGAAGACAGAAGTATCTTAGGGCAGAGTTTTGATCTCCCAGTGGTTTCTGCCCAGGAAAGGGAAGTGCCCAGGAAGATACAACCAAAGCCAAGTATAGGAAATCAGCAAATTCAAATGTTGACTGGGTTAATTTAGGGGGAGAGGTCACTTACAATCACAACTTTAAAAGGTAAATTGTTATTTCTTTAAATTATGCTTTATTTGATGGATTTATTTTCAAGGGTAATTATTTATTTCTTTAGGTAACAACTTCATTAGTTACTTACATGTGAAAGGTGTTCCCTAGTGTAAGAAATGTAAAATCCAGACATACTTGCAAAATGCAAATTCAGTTTCATTTACTAAGGGCTATGATAAAGGCAGAATATTTTCTTAAGCAATTAGCTTTGGGAATACAAATGTAAACATGGATGCAATGAATGAGATTACTAAATACTGTATCTTTTCATAGAGTATTCTTTGCTGACTAGTTCTCTGGGTCTCTTTTGAACTGAGGCAATGAAAATCATCCTGGCTCTAGAGTCAGAGGTCTTGGGTTTTATCTCTTGGGCACCATTTCTGTGACATCAGGCAAGACACAACATCCCAGGAACTCAGTTTACTCATCTGTAAAAAGGATGAGCTAGATCTCCTTTCTTCACTTCCTCTCTTTCTCCTTTTTTCCCTTTTTCTCAGCCTTTCTTCCTTCTTCTTTCCTCCATTCTTTTCTTCCTCTAAGGCCTCTTACAGTTCTAGGTTCAGAACCATGGTCTTTTTTTCCAGAGCTTCTTCATGATGTTTTGATTCCTATGTAATTCCTTATAAGGCTATGTCAATGGAATATAGGCTCTGCTGGGTCTTCCAAAATGATAAAAGGCCTTGAACATGGCACTCCCGATGGTCCATACTTTGTTGTCTGAAGATCACCATAACTAAGTTTTGAGAGACTCTTCACTCTGATAGATGTACTAATTCAGTCAGTCAGTTAACATTTACTAAGTTCCTACTATGTGCTAAGCATTGTGATAAACACTGATGTACAAAGAATTTTTTTTTTTTGGGGTGGGGAGAGTGCCTGCTTATATCAGCCATTAAACATCAGCTACTGAGGTAGAGAATAGTTATGATCAGCACTGGTGGAGAGAACACTCAAGCTGATAAAATTACATGTCCTTGAAGTATTTTATTTATAACAGATAGGGGCATAATGCCAAGAAGGCAACTTTTCTCTTTTACTAGTATGCATTGAGCTGTTCTGCTCATTTACAAAACATCATGGCTGCTGGTGACAGAGGATTATAAGCAGTCTTACCTCACAAAAAAATCCAGAGCAGTGAGGAGGAAAATGAGCCTGCTGGAAACTTGGCGTGAGACCAAACCAGATCATCCCAAGAGCATTTCTGGTTAAAACAGAAAGAACAACAAATAGATATGAAACCAAATCAATAAGTTGACATTAATGTGACCAAGGATTTTCATCATCAGGGGCAGCAGAACCATGACTTTTGGACATTAATGCTATGGCATATTGTGTGCCTGATGAGGAAGTAGAAATGGCATTGGAGAAAATAAAGGGAAAAAAAAGTAACTGGACCCATTCAAGCTTATATAAAGGAAATTCAAGCTGAAAGTGACATGATTTTAAAGCAGTAATAATTTCCAGAAATACCAGAGTGGGGTATCATGATGAGGTGGAAGGAGTGTTAATTTTTTAATGCTTACCTCCTTCTTTCCTTCCCCTTTTCTCCCCTCTCTTCTTTCTTTCCTTCTTTATTCCCTCTTTCTCCCTCCCTCCCTTCTTTTCCTCTTTCTTTCCTCTAATCCTTTCTTCCCTCGTCCATTCCTTTCCTCATTTCTTTTATTCTTTCCATTTCTCCCTTCTTCCTTTCCTTTTTTGCTCCCTCCATATCCCTTTGTTCCTTCCTCTTTTCCCCATCACTTCCTTCTTTCCTTCCTCCCTCCCACCCTCCTTCCCTCTCTCCTTTCCTTCCTTCCTTCCTTCCTTCCTTCCTTCCTTCCTTCCTTCCTTCCTTCCTTCCTTCCTTCCTTCCTTCCTTCCTTCCTTCCTTCCTTCTTTCCTATTTTCCTTCCTTCCTTCCTTCTTTCCTTCCTTCCTTCCTCCTTCCCTCCCTCCCTCCCTTCTTGCCTCCCTTATCTAGCTGCCTGTCTGTGTTCAAACCCTAACTCTGTACTTACTACCTTTGTGACTTTATCCAAATCATTTCAATTCTACAGACATAAATTTTCCCCTCTGTAAAGCTTATCCAGGTCATCTCTAAAGTCTACTCCAGCCCTAGATTTGTGATTACAATGTCTTTACAAAATTGAAAATAATGAGATTGCCCAAATGGGGATAGATAATGGAAAAATTTTCCCCAGAATGGAAAAGTCCATTAGGTGGTATTATTAGTCAAAAGAGGCACCTTTAATGACAAACTCATATTCCCATAGTTTTCATCTTCTAAAATTTCTAAGAATGAAGAAAAAGAAGTGAAAGGCTTAAATACCATATCCCTTGTTTATTGTTTTCCAATTCTTTTTTAAAAATAATAGCTTTTTATTTTCAAAATATATGTAAAGATAGCTTTTAACATTTACCCTTGAAAAACCTTGTATTCCCATTTTTCTCTCTCCCTTTCCCCCATTCCCATTCCTAGACAGCAAGTGATACTATATATGTTAAACACACAATTTTTTGTGCATATTTCCACAATCATGCTGCACAAGAAAAATCAGAACAAAAGGAAAAAATGAGAAAGAAAACAAAAAGCAAGCAAGCAAACAACAACAAAAAAGGTGAAAATACTATATTGTGATCCACATTCAGTTCCCATAGACCTCTTTCTGGATGCAGATAGCTCTCTTCATCACAGGTCTATTGGAATTGTCCTGAATCACCTCATTTTTGAAAAGAGAAAAGAGTCACATCCCTCAGAATTGATCGTCACATATTCTTCTTGTTGCTGTTTGCAGTGTTCTCTTGGTCCTGCTCATTTCACTCAGCATCAGTTCATGTAAGTCCCTCCAAGCCTCTCTGAAATCATCTTGCTGATCATTTCTTACAAAACAATAATATTCTATAACATTCATAGACCATAACTTATTCAGCCATTCCCAAACTAATGGGAATTCATTAGTATTTTCCATTCAGTTTCCAGTTTTTTTGCCACCTACAAAAAGGGTGTTACAAATATTTTTGCACATGTGGGACCTTTTCCCTTTTTTATGATCTCTTTGGGATAGAGCCCCTGTAGAGACACTGGATCAAAGAGGATACACAATAAGATAGCCTTTCAGCCCTTTTTGTAGTGGTTAGAAACTGGAAAATGAATGGATGCCCATCAATTGGAGAATGGTTGGATAAAGTGTGGTATATGAATGTTATGGAATATGGAATATGGAATGTTCTGTAAGAAATGACCAGCAGGATGAATACAGAGAGGCTTGGAGAGACTTACATGAACTGATGCTAAGTGAAATGAGCAGAACCAGGAGATCATTATTCACTTCTACAACAATACTGTATGAGGATGTATTCTGATGGAAGTGAATTTCTTCGACAAAGAGATCTAATTCAGTTCCAACTGATCAATGATGGACAGAATCAGCTACACTCAGAGAAGAAACACTGGGAAATGAATGTGGACTATTTTCATTTTTGTTTTTCTTCCCAGGTTATTTTTACCTTCTGAATCCAATTCTCTCTGTGCAACAAGAGACCTGTACGATTCTGCACACACATATTGTATCTAGGATATACTATAACATATTTAACATATATGAGACTGCCTGCCATCTAGGGGAGAGTGTTGAGGGAGGGGAGGGAAAACTTGGAACGGAAGTGAGTGCAAGGGATAATGTAAAAAATTACCCATGCATATGTTCTGTCAATAAAAAGTTATAATTTTAAAAAAAGAAAGGCAGCTACAAACTCTTTTGTACACTCTTGCCCCTAACTTCTAGAGACCTGAGACAAGAAATATTATCATGTGCACAAGCAGAACATGAGAGGATTAAAAAGATAAAGCAATAAATTTCCATTTCAAGAAAGCCTATATAATAAAAAATAAATACTACAAAAAAATTTTGATGGCCCTTTGGGCATAATATGTTTACCAATTCTTAAATCATCCACCTGAGTACAGTAAAGTTAACTATTTATTAGAGAAAAAAATATTAAAATTAAATACTAAACTTTTAGTTAGAGGGAGAGATTGAGGATTAAAGATGATGTGCACTTTTAAAAGCTTCTGACCTGACTATAATGTAGGGAAAGTTAGGAGTTATGGGAATACTACCTGCATATCACAACTAGTATCTGACTAATGTTAAAAGCTCTGTAAGAATATATTCAGTATGATAGGAACATCTAGATAATTATTAAACAAGATGAAAAATCAGCAACACCATCGAAGTATATTTACATTAAAAAATCCTATGGCCAAATAAGTGTTGAATGATAAAGTTTTCATGGGAATTGTTTGTGCACTTTTCAATTAATCAACAAGCATCACTTAAAACAATGACAGTGGCAGGCCTTGGCACTCTTATAGTGATGCAAAGATAGTCTCTGCTTTCAATGTGTTTACATTTCAAATCAATTAACTACTAATATTTATAACATTTTAATTAATTAATTAAATTTAATTGATTAATATTTGTAAAATACTTTAAGCTTCGGAAAAATACATTACATGTATTATAAAATGTAGTACTTTACAAAGTTTAAAGTGCCATATGAATATTGATATTTATTAGCATGATTATTATTTTCTTGTTCAACAAAACTGTGAGAAGGAACAGACAAGGATTTTCAAATTGTTTTCTATACTAGAATATACTTTCATCAGCTTTCAGTTGATTGAAAAACATAGAAAATATGTGATACACTGGTTGTTGCTTATTGATTATAAAGAACTATTTGACTCAATGGAGCACAAAATTTTCTTTTCTCCAGTGAGCTTGGATCATATATGATTCCCTGCTAGATTCAATGAATGATAGCATTTTTCAGTAATCCTGTAATTATCAATAAAATCAAGTTATATCCCTACCAAACATATTCACTGCTGTCATGAAAGATGGCCCAAGCAAAAATGAAATGGATGACGATTCTAGATTGATGGCAATGTCCTCTAAATGTTCCTTTTTGCAGACAAACGGTTGTCAGATTGGATGGGATTAGATGATCTTCTGATTGAATGGAGCTCAGACAAACTACTTGAATGAGATCCAGAGTGAACAAATGAGATGGGTTTATGTAATCCACCCAGGAAAATACAATAGAGTAAAGAAGAAAGAATATAGACAGATTGTCAGATGGAAAGTACCCTAGGTGGGTCTACAAGTCCAACTAGTTGGTGTAGGAAGGTAATAATAGAGATAAAGAGTGGTTCCCAGAATTGTTTAGAAGGTAGAGTAGAATAAATTGCATTTGATAATTAGACAATACTTTCAATGATCCCATGCTATCCCTTATCAGCAAAACTCATCTTCTTAATGTTATTATTCACCCAATAATGCTATCTGATCATGAATCATGAAACACTTCAGTGGCAGAAGAATCAAATCAGCAGCTGACATAAAGAACAATGGCAAGATGCAGGGTGGATTTAAGTAGGATGGGCCATATTATCACTCATGGCTCTCAAACAAGAAATGATATAAAAGAGAGCAACCAACAAATATCAGTGGGAAACGAGGTGAATCACTTATGTATAGATAGCATGAGATTCCCTTACTCATCTAAGTATTGCCCTGGTATTCTTGAAATAATGAATACTCCAAAAAGAGGATCACAAGACTTTCAGTAGAACACAAGCAAGAATCTGACAGAATAAGAAGGTATTGATGACATCTGACCTATAATTAGTGAGATAGAGTGGCACAGAGGGGAAAGTATTTGATCATGTGCAAGTAATCAACTTCCTTGGGGCTCACTGTATTTATCTCTAAAATAATGGTGTTGGTTGGTATAGGATACCTCTGAAGTCCTTTATAACTCTAGATCCATTATCTATGATAATATATAGTGAATAAAGAGCTAAACATAGTGCTTATCGCTTAGTACAGCACCTGGAAGATAATAGGAACTAATAAATACTATTTACCTAATTTATTGATCTGATTGAACCCTGCATGGAATATTTACAAGTTCTTTAATCATGAGCAAATCACAGCTTTTTTTGTGACTCAGTCTCCTTATATGTAAAATGGGTTTAGCCTGTAAAGACCCTTGCAATTCTAAATCTATGGATCTCTAGAGAACATAGAACAATGAGTTTCTGGAGCCACTGATGTATCTAAGGATCATTAGGCTGTCAAAATCTTTTTACAACCAGGGCATATCATTTCTTAAGAGACTCAAAAAAAGAGACTCAAAAGAGAAAAGGAAAAAAAAAGGGATCTCCCACATGGCATAAATGGAGGGAAAATGTCTTTTTGAAAGGGAGGCATCCTATACCTTTTCTGATGCCTTTCATCCTTATATGCCACACCCAGTATATTACACTATCAATAATCATGCAAGATTAAAAGTGGATCCCATCCTCACTCTTGCCTACTCACATGAACTGTAGTCAAATTTGGATGGTGGCACAAAGTCCTAGGTATAGCAGAGATGTTAGAAATCATAAGATACTTTAGAGCAGTGGTTCTTAAAGTCTGGTGCAGAGCATCCTGGGAATCTCTGAAATCCTTTCAGAGAGTCTACAAATTCATAGTTATTTTTTATTTTTAATGTGATCAATATCTATAACTATAAACCACATAAACAAAAACTCTTTGGACAGATCCTCAATAATTTTTTAATAGGATAAAGATATTGAGAACAAAAGTTTGAGGACCACTGCTTTAGAGTACAGTTCCTTGCTGTCTTTAAGACATATAACCAAGCTTTCAGAAGCTTCAAAGTTACTTGAAAGGAAATAAACTTGAAATAACCCACTGGATATTTACAAACGGGTCGCTGGTAGAGCCATTCCTGCCAAAAGGTGAGCCAAAAAGCAAACACCTGGCAAATACAGTATGTTCTCATCAGAAACAATACAATGACAGGGCCCAGGTGTTGAAAGTGGGGCAACTTATCTATGCCTTCCCCAACTCTGTGGTGAGCACTTCAAAAGAGAGGAGCTGAGAGCCCTCTGAAAAAATTAGAGTCACAGGTGTTTCTTCAGTTGGTATCAAGTCAAAAGCCAACGGGTCTAAAGGGAAGCCTAATAGACCATCCCATTAATAAACCCCTAAAGGAGGGCAAGTAAACCAGGATCCTTTGCTGCCTTCGTGACTGTAAGACAATGTGGTCATCCTAATGATTTCATCAGACTCTCTGGTGAATCTTGTAAGGAAACCAGCTACCTGATCCTTTAATCCTAGTAACATTTTATAAAGGAAGATTCAAATGAGCTTTGCTTATTCCAGATGCTTTATATGCAAATGAGTATCAGAATGGCATTGAGTAAAATGTGAAACTAGTGGGTGATCTAGGAAGAAATCTTCCTACCTGGACTTAGTCCCTCAACATACATTTTCCTGCTTTTTGCTGCCTATTCTGACCCCACATTTTCCTCTCCTCTTGGGAAGAGTTCAAGATTTCCCACATTCGGATCCTTCCAATCAAAAATAAGTTGATGAA
Source organism: Sarcophilus harrisii (assembly GCF_902635505.1). Taxonomy (NCBI): domain Eukaryota; kingdom Metazoa; phylum Chordata; class Mammalia; order Dasyuromorphia; family Dasyuridae; genus Sarcophilus; species Sarcophilus harrisii. The sequence continues at coordinate 256,245,893 of NC_045430.1, read as the reverse complement.
CTTATTTGGTTCTCTTTGTCTGTCCTTGTCTTGGGTTTTTCCCCAAAAGATTAGCAATTGGCTATCTCGGCTCTCCATAAAAACATTACCTATGCAGTATTAATCAGAGGTTGCAAGTCAAATATTAAGATGGCTCCTCTGGGTAATCTGGTGGTACAACTTTGCCACTTCAGTTTCCCCTCTGTAGCTCTAACAAGACAAGGGAGACGGAAGCACTGAGCAAGGGATTATTTATTTAAAACAACAATCTGAGGCAGACAGTCTCAGGGTAGAGCTTGCTTACTCTCTCCCATAATAGAAGTGGCATCTTAATGCAGAATGGCGCATGGCCTCCACTTTAGAGAGTCGGCTCTCACATCCAACCCCCTTAGTCCTGTTTGCCCTCCAGCATGCCCGCGTGCTTCTGTTCAAAATGGAAGTAAGCAACGAATGCTCTTAATTTCAGATGATTTATTGGGGACAGGCAGAGAAGCTGGTCTGGTCAAAGTCTTTTTATGCTCGCCTTTCTGTGTCTCAGGGGCAATTTGAAGACGCTAAAGGCATTGTCAACAAGATCAGTTCAAGAGCTAGGAGGCAATGTGGTGCAGTGGAAGCAACCTTGATTCTAGTGTCAGAGGCCTGGGGTCCAAATCCAGCCTCTGCTCCTTGCGAACTGTTTGACCTCCAATAAGTCATTAAGGTTCTTGGGGCTTCAGTTTCCATGTCTGTAAAAGGAGACAACTAAACGAGATGGCCTCTGGAGAACTTTATAGCTCTAGCTCTAAGATCCATCTCCTGCAATAAAGCTTTCCTGATTTTAGGCAGTGCTTCCCACCATCATGTTATGCTCCAAAATTCAATTACCTGGGATTCCTCTTTATTTTACTGCTTTACTCATCTTTCCTCTGTACAATGTAAGCTCCTTGAGGGCTAGGCTTATTTCATTTTTGTCTTTGTAGGTGTATGTATATATACATATAATATAGATATACAGATATAACAAATGCTTGTTTCATTGGATTGAATTAAAGTTACAGAGAACATGGCAAATACTTGCTGCTATTAAAATAAAGATTAATAGGAGTTTCTATTCTTTTAGGAAGGCATTTGGTGCAATAGAGATTATTTTTTAAGAACAAAACACTGTAAAAATATGAGCTATCGGGGCAGCAGGTGGCACAGTGGATAGAGCACCAGCCCTGGAGTCAGGAGGACCTGCATTTAAATCTGGTCTCAGACATTTAACACTTCCTAGCTGTGTGACCCTGAGCAAGTCATTTAACCTCAATTGCCTCAGGAAAAAAAGTTATTGTTATTGTCTTATGGATGGCAGCTACCATGTAGAAATGACATCTATTTCCTTATAATAGTAGCTTCTCCCAGAGAGGGATAAGACCACTGAAGTCCTATTAAAGATCCTGGCCCATTTTCTGAATTCTGGTCACACTAGGATACTCTTGAGGGGATTAGTTTATAACTAATAATTATATAATAGCAAATACCTATGTCTTATAGAATGACATTGCAAGGACCAGGAGATCATTATATACTTCAACAACAATACTATATGATGACCAGTTCTGATGGACCAGGCCATCCTCAGCAACGAGATCAACCAAATCATTTCCAATGGAGCAGTAATGAACTGAACCAGCTATGCCCAGAAAAAGAACTCTGGGAGATGACTAAAAACCATTACATTGAATTCCCAATCCCTATATTTATGCACACCTGCATTTTTGATTTCCTTCACAAGCTAATTGTACAATATTTCAGAGTCTGATTCTTTTTGTACAGCAAAATAACGTTTTGGTCATGTAAAAAAAAAAAAAAAAAGAATGACATTGCAAATAAGTACTTCTTTCCTTCCTTCCTTTCTCTTTCCCTCCTTCCCTCCCTTCTTCACTCCCTTTCTTTCTTTCTTCCTTTCTTCCTTCCCTCCCTCTTTCCTCCCTTCCCTTCCCTCCCTCATTTCCTTCTTTCTTTTCTTCCTTCCTTCCTTCCTTCTTTCCTTTTTTCCTCCCTTTTTTTGTTCCTCCCTCTTTTACTTTGTTACTTGCTTTTTCCTTCTTCCTTTTCTTCTCTTTTCTGTTCATCTTCTCTATCTTCCTAGGCATCCTCTTTTTCCTCATCATCTTTTCTGCCCACAAGGTTTCTATGAGCCTACCTCAACATGATATAGTGGAAATGTGTGAAATGGATGTTTTATGCCTTGGGTTTTAGTCCCAGCACTATTCTGTAACTAAGTCACTTCCATTTTCTAAAACTTCATTTCTTCATCTAAACCAAGAGCAGAATTAGATCATATCTAAAATCTCTTTAAGGTTCTAAAATTCTATCAACAAAATTACAAAGTACAAAAACTACAAACATACTTCAGTCCTAGCTTACTATGAAACTAGTCATTTTATTAGAGAGCTCAAGTTAGAAAAGAGGACTTTAATAATGGCCTCAGTTTTATAGTTAGGTTTTTTTTTCCCCTGTACATATAAAAGAGGTATCTTTGGTAAAAGAGAAGTAAAGCTTTAGTTGATGGACAATGCAGAATCTGGATGGTAAGACAAAGAACAATGGTAATAGAGTGATACAACTAAGAGAAGCTATAGAAATCTTGAAAATATAAAGCTTAACCAGCTACAACTCATACTGTACACACATGTGTGTATGTGTCTGTGCACATGTGTATTGTATGCGTACAAGGATATATGAGAAAAAAAAAGCTAGCCCCCTTCCTTTGAAATTGTTATTAGGATATAAAGATGAAAAATACTTCATAGCTATGAGAGGTAGTTGCAAGAGCATTGTATCTTGATAAAAAGAAACTGAATTAAAAAAAAATTCCCTATGTTTATTACTTTTTGGATCTTAGGGGAATCATATAACTTTCCTAGGCCTCAGTTTCATTATCTGTAAAATGAGGAGGTTGGGCTAGATATCCTTGTAGTCTCTCACAGCTTTGAATCTTGCTTTATATCAATTATTGAAATTATCTCTCTATCCCATCTTTGTACAGGTAGAAATTGCAGGTTATATACGTGAAGAAAGGCACAGTTCTCATCCATTCCAATAATTTGTAAACATATGGGACAAAATACAATCTGTCTTTCTCTTCTATTCAAATGTACACCAAAATTTTCCCACAATTCCTCTTTGTAGTATGGGAGTATCTTAGGATTCTTGATGTCTATGCCAGGAGAGAACAATTTTGGCAAGACCTACCAAGTTAGAGGGACTTCAGATATTCTCTCAACAATATGCCCCTATTGGAAGACTTGCATCTAGGTAGTATAATGTGTAGCACTAGGACGAGAGTCAGAAGAATGTGAGCCTGAGCAAGTCACTTAACTCTGCCTCAGTTTCCTCATCTGCAAATTAGCTAGAGAAGGATACGACAAAGTACTCCAATTACTTTGTTGAGAAAACTTCAAATGGGGTCACAGAAATGATTCAATAATGACAACAACAACTACTACCTAAGTAAAAAGACTAGAAAATTGACCATTAGGTAATGACTTCTTGTTTTTACCAAAATGATTTGCTAAATAAGGCAAGGATGGGCTGCCATCTGCATGATGTATAACCTGAAGGTTCCTAGATGCAGAGCTGAAAGATATCTCCAGGAAATAACTTCCCAATTTTTCCCACAAGCTGAATGAAGTGAAGAAGAAAACTGTTCTTGGAAATATTCTTTCCACATTAGTGCCCATGTGGTCCATTAAACCAAATGTGGGAAAGAAACTGTCTAAAGTATAATAGTATGCTGTGGTTTTTGCCTGCACTGTTCCACTCTGAATTGTTTCTGCCTGCTCACTTTCTGTCTCCCGATTGGGCAGACGCTGCCAGTCTGAGAAAAGAGGGGCATTTGGAAATGGAACTGGGCAATGAGGTGGGGATGTTGAACTGAACAAGACATAGTGAGGAACATATGTAGCTTCAAGACTTTGTCTCTCCCAGTTTTCTGCTCCCAGGTCCTCAGCAATGAATGGAATCTGATGCGAGTGATCTGGGATGAGCCCCAGTATCTGACTCAGAAGACAAGTTCCAAATGTGAGACATTTTAGAAGTACTCTCCCGAGTCTCATGCCCATGGGCAGGCTGCTGGGGAATTTAAAAGTCACAGTCCTCAGCACCTCCCTCTTGTACTGTGAAGAAGCAACAGCAGCAATAACCACAAGTCTCTCAAGAGAGCAACACTTACACATCTCCAATAACCTCGGCCAGCCAGATGTTTCCATGCTAGAATCTGTTTCAAGAAGTTACTGTAAATTAATCCATTGATGTTGACAAAAAAAATGTTAAAAATCCTTAGCAGACTTTCAGAATCACCATGTGCTTATAGAATATTATTTCCTTGTCTTTCTTCTTCATTTTTACTTTATTATAATAAGGAATGTCATCTATTATTTCCAAATCAGATTAGTTCATTTAAGCAATAAAAATGGATGAGCCTTCTTCTTAGTGGTGGGCAAAATCAAAGCAACATCTAAATTGGTCAGGATGGGGCTACAGGTATAAATATTTAATACATTCAGGGTCAAATTTCAAGAAGTCCAGCTGTTGTTTGTTTTTGATATTTGAAGAGGACTAGGGATATTATGGATGATATCTTGAGCAATGGGTAAATTGGATTTAAGTAAGGCAGAGTTGCACAAAGTCATCAGTCTGACCCTTTCTTGAAAAGTCATCAAAATCTAACCGAAAAACAAGATAAATGGCCCAGGATATAGTGAATGACCTTGGGTCTTTGTTGTCTGATCAGGATCCATGCTCCATGGCACCTGCTTTAACTGCCTTCATGGCCATTAAAACAGATTGTTTTCATCTACCCATTCCATCAGGGAAAGTCTTCACATGTTTGAGGTAGAAGTCCACCAGACTTATTGATGAGTTCAAGGCCTGTTGATTACTCTCAACTGGTTGAGTCCATCTATCAAAAAAATTTACTTGGGTATAGCTACTGCACAGGTTTATTGCTCATTGGAGCCACAGGTGACAATGGGCAAAAAGTAGATACCCAAGCATGGATGAGCAACCTGGAAAGAGCTCAGCTTGGCAAACCCTTACACTTGAGGAGTTAATCTTCCCTGAACATCCCATTCACCTAATACTTACTAAAAGGATGACATTATTAAAATAAGAAAATGTTGAAATTGTAATTACATGTGAACTGAGCTTTCATTGTCCCCCATGGGTGGTTTAGTATAAATGAAAAAAAAATGTAGAATTTGAAGTCAGACAACCTGGGTTCAAAGGCAAGTTATGTCATCAATTAAGTTTGTGATGTTGGGTAAGTTGTTTGGTTGCTTAGATTCTCACTCCATTTCTAAAGCACATCATAGCAGAAATGTGACACTGGATTCTCAAAAGCTAAACTGGATCAAGTACATACTTGGTATTCTAAATTGTAGAAGTTCTCTGTATTAGGTCAGTGATAGATTGCTGTCAAAGCATCAACCTAACTGAAATCAGAGAGGCTCACCATTGGAAAAAAATTGATCATATGGGGATGCCTTTGTGGATCACAATTACTCTCAAACATCCGCTATAAATTTGCAAGGGGTTATAATTGATATCAGTCGAGGGAATAGCCATCATACGTAGTGATGACATAATCAACACCTAAAAATTTAGACTGGTAGAAGAATATAAGTATCCTAGTTGTGTAAGTATCACTTAGTTGGTCTAAAAGTGCATATATTTTGGAAAGACACTGTAGTTAGACAGAAGGTAGGGCTGGAATCAAATAAGACAGAGAGGATTGACAGGATTTGACAAACACATTTTCAATGAACCCAAGTTATTCTTACTGTTCCCCACGTAGCAAATAGCTTCTTTATGGAGAATTTATGGCACAACAAAGACAAATATCATACAACTAGAGCAGGTTTAGATTAAGATCAGCACAATTAGAATAAGTAGCCATGCTGATGAAAGCATGATTCCTTCAAATAATTATTGAGATCTAAAAGAAATGAAAAGACAGAGAAATTAATAATAGTTTAATTTCTATCCTTTATTTTGTTCTAAACCAATGGTTCCAAATGTTTTCAGTCCAAGGACCACAAAGACAAAGCCAAACACTCTAGCCTTGTCTCCATCAAAAGAAGAAAGAAAATGGAGAAAATGTCACTTTGGCAAGTGATGTCACTGAACTGAATATCATAAGTAAATGACTAATAGAAGAAACAAAAGTATAGATATTACATATATATATATACATATAGAGTATGCATATATATAGACAGATATATACATACATATGTATACATAAAGACATACATATACATATATAACGTTTGTATATTATACACATATGCACACATCTTGGTAATATCTACTGTGTGTTTATGTAGATAGCTAGATACACAATATAAATATTAAAACAGGGTGTCAGGACCACAATACTCCCAAGTGATTTTTCAGATTAAAATATAATTGAGAAATATTTAATAAAATAAATAAGCATACAATGGAACATAGATAATGTTACTGTGTGGTTTTCTGGTTTTCTGAGTCAGTACATTGCCCACAGGGATCCTTATATATAATTGAATGATCCTCCTTTTTATTTATTTAATACCATTACTATAAGACATCAGTCCACAAACTATTTGAAAAACATTATCAGTTCCCAGAATACTGTAGGACCTTAATATGTGTCAATTGATTATCTAATTGATTAATTAGACCACCAATAATATATGAACTTTGAGAAACATAACTCTAGATGATTTGCCCATGTACCATATTCCCCAACTGTTAACTTTCTTTTGGCAAGATTCAGGTGAGTGGTCCATAAAATCCTTGCCTTTGCCTCAATAGTCAATGGCCTGCCAATATCAGGTGACCAATCACCTAAAATATACTAAATCTAAGAAGGGCAATAACCAATACATTTCTGTTGCATTTGCTTACTATGAGATTATTATAAGGGTTTTTCTGACCATTATCCTCCTGGTCATATTCAAGTAAGGTGGGATGGATAAACTAACTCCTTTAGATGTGCTCACTGGAGTGAATAATTCAACTAATTCCCTTTAGTTCAGCTAGCAGATAATCTAGGCGAGGAAGCCAGAGGATCAAGACTGTAGCTCTGACTTCTCTCCATAGAAATTAATTTATTATTTACGCACATCTGCCTGTTTATTTAAAGAGGTGCGGTGGCCTCCACTTGTGCACTTGTACAGAGGAAAACATCACACTGAGATCTCAAGTGTCACAGCAATTAGTCAAATGGGAAAGATGATGCTCCTGGATGTTCAGGGACACTGTACTTGATAATCTTCAATTTGCTCAATATTACAATTAAGGTAACTTCAAATTTATTATAGCCTTAATAATGTCAACATGTTTCCATTATCTCTGGTGTACATATTATTTTTAACCTACTCCACACACAAGAATGTATTAGTGCAGTTTTTGGTGCGGTAAAGTGGCCCTCTAACATGCTGTGAAGGACTTAATAACCTTGTAGAAATGGCTTACTGATGAGTATTTAAAAATTATTGGGAAATCACTCAGTGATGATAAAAAATAGCATTACATTATCATTGGCTTGCTGATAGGTGTTTCATGGGAGAAGGAGTGATTCAGGGGAGACAAAAAAAGGCAAATATACAAAGGTTCATGGGAAAATTAATCCATTGACAGGCATTTATTAAAACCTACCATGTCCCAGTCTAATAGATGCTGCAAACAGAAAAACAAACAAACAAAAAAAATAGATGGTCCATGCCCCTGAATGGCTTATATATTATTGGGGGAAATAATATATATGCATCTAAATAGATTAAAAACTACATATAAAAGAAATAAAATATAATTTCAGAATTGGGGCATGAACATTAAGATTGTGACAATAATGCTGCATCATTCATTGCATGTATTCAGTGATATTTTATGAAGATCAAACATTTTTAAGAGAAAAGGAAATTATATCCCCCCTCTCCAAATTTGATGCGAGTGATGCAGCATTGATAGGACATTCTATATCCACATTATGCAGAATAAACATTAGGGAGAGAAGGTGGACAGTTCTTCATAGTACTAACCAATTACCAAGACCTGTCAATTCCATTCCCAACTATTGTTTGGGTTTTTGCTTTTCTTTGTATCTCCAGGGCTTACCACAGTGCTTGACACTGAAGTGTTTAGTGCATGCTGACTGATTGATCAGTTGGATATTCAGTAAAGGGGCAAGTTTAATGAAGGGAGAAGTGACCCAGTTATGACAATTTGAAAAAAATGGAATTCGGGGCAGACATGTCATTTTCCAACATTCTGAATATGACCAATGATGAGGTTTCAGATTTTCTTTCCAAAATTGAATAATTTCAAGAATATAGCTAGCTTCTGACAGGCACTCGTATCCCTTGGACCCAAAGAAATGTGAGATGCTGGCAGAACACTATGATGGGGATATTGAGGTAAACATTTATGTAACTTCAACCCTTTCCACTGGTGGGAAATTACTGATAGGTTGGGATCCTCCATTTCCCCTAATTAGACCAGTGAGTGAGGGATTTGCAAAAACAATTCCAGAGACTCACACTTTAATATTAACTAATGTGCACTTGGCCTACTTTCTGATTTTCCCACTGAACATATAGGGTCAGTTTCTCATCTTACTCTGCACCCCTGTGGAGAGAGTGCCAAGCTTGGAAGTGTAATGTGGTTTTCTTCCTCCCCTTCCCTTTCTCCGCTTCCCACCGAGAGCTTCTTCCGTGCCCCAAAATGTACAAAATCCATCTTTTCAGATTGATTGTTGTTTGTCCTTCACTCTCAAAGAGGACCACGAGATCAGGGGGGATACCATGACATGTATATGAATTGGACTTAAGTGAGGGAGGGCTGTGCAAAGTCACCAGCCTCATTTTCTGACTGAGATTTATGGGGCTTGAATGTATTGACTACATTTACTAGCTTGGTAATCATATAGGTGTGGAGTCCTGACCACAAAAATCACAGCTTATTATTTATCTGAAGTATCTAGTTTTTTTAGCAGTGGGGAACACGATACACTGCTCCTCTGGGTATTAATCAGTGACTGAGCTCTCTTCCACGATTGCTACATCCTTTTTCACTTGTTTCCTCTTTCTCACATTACAGATTCTTTAATACCTAACTGGCCTACTGCATTCATTCATTCTTTCATGTAATAGAAGCTATTTTTAAGGATCTAAAGAATCCTCCAATAGGAGAGGGATTAGACTAATTATCCTTTATCTCAGAAGGAAAAAATGTGAGAAACACTAGGTGGAAGTAGCAAGAAATTGATTTCAACTCAATGTTAAAAAATCACTTTCTCAAAATTAGAGGTATTCAAAAGTAGAATATACTAAGAGACATCAGGTTTCCCTTCCCTGATAGTAATCAATTCTATATGAGATGATTTCTTGTTCTGCATTTTGTAGAAGGTTCTTGGGTACATATGGGTTGAAGGAGTCAGACTGTAACATCCTTTCCAGTTTTGGGATTCTGTGATTCGACAGTCTTAAGTACAGTTCTGCCTAGTGATAAAACGTTAGAATTAATGAGTTATTATTTCATCTTTATTTCTCTATCTTTTCTTATTCTTCCAGAGAACAATGATTAGAGAAGCTAATTTTGGCCAAAGAGAAAGAAAGAACCACTGAAATTTTCATTTTTACCTTTTTTTAATCCAATTCAATATAATTCAACAATTGTGAGTACCTGCTATGTATCTCCACTGCCAAAGTCAAAGATACCTTCTTATGTGGTTTTTTTTTTGTCCTTTGTTCTCTAATGAGGCAATGCCATGACATGCAAATGAATTGGATTTAAGTGAGAGAGAGCTGTGCAAGGTCATCTGCCGCACTTTCCCCCCTAGAGTCATCTGGATCAGTGGCAACATAAAGATCAAGATGACTGGAGATGGCTCTACCTGAAATGGGAGAACTTGGCCTTTTTAAGCTAAGGTCTTCAAAAGGTCTTAGTTCGACTGAGTCCAAAGAAATCTAAAATAAGTAAATATATAAATTGGGAAGGGGAAGATCTTCAAGATTTCTGGACTGTTATTTACATCCGATCTGAGTCTATCAGGACCCAAATAATGACCAAATTGGGGCTTGGCCTAGTACCTATTGGTGGCCCCAGTGACACAATAGAGAACTCACCTGCCTATAGATCAGTAGATTCTAGGTTTGACTCCTGGTTGGCTTGGCTGTTTAAGATCACTCTATGATTTCAGTGGCTGATATTATTGAGAAATAAAGGCTTTGTGGATGACCTTCATGACAAAGTATGTATCTGAAAACTAGCTTAAGTATGGAAAAGTTCTCATCTAGTTAGCCACCATTGATTGAAAGTTTCTGATCATGATCAAAAAAGATGCAAAGATAAAAATGGCCTCAGTTTTATTTATCTTTACAATCCAAACCAACAAATTTCTAGCCTTACTTACACATATATATGTGAAGGGCAATAATGTACTTATATTACTTTATTTCACATATTTTATAATAATAAGACAAAATTTGTTGATGTTTATCCCACAGGGTGCTTTATCTCCCACATCCAAATATTTTCACAGGCTGTCCCCAATGCCTTGCCTGGAATGTATTCCTTCTTTAGTTCCTCACCCCTGTCCATCAGCACCACTCATTCCCTTCAAAACTTAGCTCAAATTTCACTTGCCACACAAAGTCTTTCCTCCTGGTTGCTAATGCTCCCCTTAATTATCCTGTAGTTATACACATTTTGTGTATAGTTCAAATGTAAATGATGCTTCCTGTCCCCCACACAATGCTCCTAGAGTTTCATTTTTTTGTCTTTATACTTTGCACATAGTAGGTGCTTACTAAAATTCTTGGTTTACCTACAAATATAAAGTTGTTGCTGTTAGCTATCCAAAGGTAAAATCTTTGTTCAGTATTAAATCGATTCCCCAAACTCTGAAAACTATCTCTTCCATCAGTATCATTGCATGGGCTGACCCCCAGCCCTATCCTATAAAACTCTACTCATTTCCACTGCTTAGAAAGGACAGTTTCCCTTAGTATCCACTTCAGATAATGTGGACTATCTTCTATATACAAAGTCTTTTTCTGATACTCCACAAAGTGTTTGAGCTTTCTTTCCCCATAGATTAAATTATATTCACTTGTATATGTGCTATTGCTCCTGGTGCAATGTAAGCTCCCTGAGGGCAAGTCATTTATTTCACTTTTGTCTTTGTCTCTTTATTTTCTATTATGTTGCCTGGCACATGGAACTTGCTTAGGAAACATCTATGGAGTTGATTTGAATTGAATTGATGGATGATGACAGGAAACAAAGGGAAGTCACATGAGAATCACATAATATATGCTACTGGACACAAAAATAAAGACAATGGTCCTGTTAAACTTGATGAGTTAAAGAATTTTTAGTTCTGCAAAGCATCCATCGCTATGGTGAGGAAGAAGAAGATCAGGCACCATCTTTGAAAGAAGTCAAAATGAAGTGGGAAAGCAAAAATGCATGCAGGCAGAGAGTAGAAGCAAGAATCAGGAAGACCTGAGACCCCAAGCCAGTCTCACGTCCATGCTGGGATCCTGGAATTCAGTTTCCTCTTCTGAAAAACAAAAAGGTGCAAATAATTCTAACATTCCCCAATAGGGCGATCATGAGGCTCAAACAAGGAAATGCTTATCAAGCACCATGCAATCCACAGATCACTACATCAATGCCAGCTATTGAAATTGTAATTTATAATATTCTATAGCTAGGTGGCATGGTGGATAGAGTCCCATATCTGATGTACAGAAAATTTATATATGAGCTCTAATCCATCTTCAGACACTTATTAGCTGTGAGATGCTGGGAAAGTCATTTAATCCTGTTTGCATCAGTTTCCTCATTGGTAAAATGAGCTGGAGAAGGAAATGACAAACTAGTCGACTATTTTTGCTTAGAAAACACAAAATGGGATCACCAAGAGTCAGACATGACAGAAATGACTGAAGAACAACTAATAATATGATGACACTATTATCATAATTATGAAAATTAAAGCAGCATGGTATGAGACGAGAGAACCGCTCTCAAAGTCAAGATGGCCTAGATTCAAGACCTGCCCCATTCGAGAAGGGAGAGAAGGTAACAGAGGAGGAGGGCTGAGGACAAAGGTGAAAATATTCTTTTCAAATCTCAGGCTAGACTTTGACAGGCAGATAGGGCTGATAGTCTATCTCCTGCTTCAAGGTCCCTGTATAGGATATGTCTCATCCCTTGAATGCATTTCTTGTTTATCTCAAGGTCTTAGAAGCCCTAGTTTCCTTAAAGGCAAAGTTAAGGCTCCCCTCCTACCTATCTTGATTTCTCTTGTTACTAGTTTCCTCTCACTCTGGAAATCTCCATGTATTTCCTTCTCTTGTGTTTAGGTTTCCTCTAATATATGTTAACCTCTTTCAGCTCAAGGACCATTTCACTGAATCTACATGTCCCTGATGCCCTGTCTAGTGCCCAGCACATAGTGTTTTCTTAATAAATGCTTCCTGAAGGAGCTAATGGCTCATTGAAGACTTGGTCAGGAAACTGAACAATTTAGGAGTATAAGTGGTGAAGAGTAGCCAGTCACGACAACTAACTACAGATAAGGAAATAAGAACACTGATGAAAATGAACTTGACCCTGTTCTGTGTGCCCTGGTTATCTAGGAAACTGAATTACTATGGATAAATCTGATCTTTCACTCTGGTATAGAGCAATAATTCTTCCTAGGAATAATGGGAATAAATGAAGGAATACCTTGCATTTCTCTAGGGACAGTGGTCATTAACATAAATGTCTGATAAGATGAACAAGTTGACGTTAGGCTTTGGAGTATGATGCTGACACATTCACTGAGTGTGAGAGGTAAACAGGGGTTACTATCATAAAATATATAGTTGTTTTATGTCCATGGGGTAGCAAATATGTATTTGGGGAAGGTGGTATTTCAAGAATTGACATTGTACCTATACATGGGAATATGGGCAGTAAAGAAAATGGGAAATTTTCAAGTAGAATCATAAATATATCACCATTGCCTTCCTATGGTGGTACAGTGGTACCTGTGGTACAGTGAATGGAACAGTAGACTTTAAAGGCCAAGTGGGACAGTCACTAGTTATATCTTCAGTCATAGCTTCTTGGCGACTCAAATTCCTCATTGTAAATTGTTAAGTTTGAACTCCATGACCAGAATCCCTTTCAGCTTTGAATATAAAATCCTATTTAAAAATTGGGATAATATGAGTTACAGTCCATGATCTTTGAAAAGTTGAGTTGAATGAATGAGGGAAAAAATTAATCATTTGTTCTGTGCTAAGTATTGTGTTTGCACTGGGGATAAAAATACAAAACCAAGACAGTTATCTGACCTCCAAGGCTTACATTCCAATTGAAGAGATAGCATATAGGGAGAAGAAATGCTGTTGAACTAGAGATAAGCAATTGTTTCAATTTTCAGAAAAGTGGAAAAGTTAGATATTTTAAATAATCCTCAAGTAAGCTTGATGTTGAGTCAATAAAACTCTAAGATGCATAATTTAAAAGATTGTTTGTAGACTCTGAGAAAGGCAAGAGACTAGAATTCCATGACAGCTTGGGTTCATTAAGAGTGAGTCCTGCCAGAATCACATTATGTACATTTTTGATGGGGTTACTGAACTAGGAGATCAGGGGAATGCTGAGGCTAAGATATATAAGGATCTTAGCAAGACATTTGATAAAGTGCTTTATAATAGCATAATTAGATGGTTACAGAATTGATTGACCCAATAGACACAAAGAATGATGATTAATGTCAACCAGGGGGAAAAAAGGTTAGAACACTTTCATCAATGAATTAAATGAAGACAAGGAGGGAATGCTCATCAAGCAAAGCTGAAAGAGATAGCCAATACAATGAATAGCAAGATCAGGATCCAAAGAGCTCTGCTTAGCTGGGAACTAACAAGATGAAATTCAATAGTGTTAAATTTGTCACTGAACTTCAATTCAATTAATCATATATTAAATGAATATTATGCATCAACCACTAGAATATAAAAATGAAAATGAAACATTCCTTGATCTCAAGTATCTAGCATTCTAATGGAGAAAGTGGCAAAGGATAGCTAGAAAAGTAATTTATGCAAAAAAATCTAGAGATATGCCATAAAATCCCCAAACTGATCAACTAAGAAATAATTCATTGACATTGGAATTAAGAAAATGAGGAATAAATACCCTTAACAGAACAATTTCAGAATGAAAATTTAGGTAGCCCATTAATAAAAGGACTAGAACTCACATTTTCTCTGAATCTTTAAAGAACAAATAATCTCATCCATGACATCAAATGTTTCTCTTTATGAGGAAAATGTGTTTTCGATCCCCAAATCATAATCAAAGCAGAAAAATATGCTAATCCCATTAATAATTACATACAAAAAATTATAGAAAATTTTAGGAATTAGAATAAAAAGATGCATTTTAAAAAATAATTCTTTACAGCCAAGTAGGATTTACACCAGAAATGCAAAGGTGGATCAATAGCAGAAAAACAATTAATGCAATAAATTACATCAATAATAAAAATCACAAAATGTATGATTACCTCAATAGATGTAGAAAAGTCATTTGGTAAAACACAGCTTCTATTTATGATTTTAAGATCATCTTAAGAATATAAAGTAGATGTTTTCCTTCATATGAGAATACTTTTTTAAAAACTAAAACATAATTATTTATAATGGAAAAATTAGAAACATTCCCACTAAAACATGAAAAATGGGAAGTCTGAGAGTTGTAAAAATAAACAAAGCATTGGTCTTAGAGCCGTAAGACCTGAGTACAATTTCCTATTCCAACACTTAGACACTATGCAATGTTGAGCAAAGTATACAATCTCCATAGGCATCAATTCATTCATTTATAAAATAGGGAAATTAATATTTGCATCACCCAATTTATAGACCAAAAAATTAGTTTTTAAATCTTGAAGTGCTAGAGAAGCATAAGATTTTCTAGCATGATTGTTTATGTTCATTTCATCTATTTGACCTAGCTTTAGAAATACTAGTTATTCTGTAAGAACTATAATTCCAGAAGACCAATAACACAACAAGCTATGTATTGCATGGCATGAAAGGTAAATTAAAGAAATAATTGTTCATGGAATAGGTAAATTATTTTTTATTGGTAACAGATACATTTATATAGCTAAAATTCTACTATAATTAACAGACTGATCAGAATGATAACAGATCTTTGCAATCTAATGGCCAAGGGTAAATATTTAACAATCAGTTCTCTCTCTATCCTCCCCCAAAAATGTATGCATGAGACACTTTGAACTATAAATTGCATTATTAAAATTTTCTCCATAACTTACAGGAGTTCAGACAATTAACAAAACAATCAAGCCCTGATTTGTAGGCCTATTTCTGAGGTGTAACTACTCCTAGTGGAAATTAAACAATGTTCTCACAACATAGTTCTCACAAACTAGGCTGAGTAGACTTCAGTGTACCTCCTGTTTTAATAAATGTTTCCCCAAAAACATCTGAATTCTTCTGTGCCATTAAAAATTGACCTGAGACCATAGTTCACATCTAATTCATAATGGAGATCTTGGGACATTTTGCCATCTGTCTTTTTCCTTCTCTCTCCTTGGATGAGTTAACTAATTCTGTTTTGGAACTTTGCCATGGGAGCTGAGCTTGATTAGGGAGTAATGTGGACTCATCTAATGTATTATATCTAACTAGTCTTGGAATTGGAGCCATCTTGGTACATCCCTTCTTCTCACCAAACTCCACCATTCTATCTCTTCCACTGGGTTAAGGATGGATATTAGTTATGTGATTTCCTTGATAAAGAGAAGTTAGAGATGAAGAAACACCTTTTTATTAATTCAGGTACCATATTTTTTCTCCAAATTAAAACCTTAGTGATTTACTTAGACAAATTTAAATGGCTTTCTCAAAATCACAAATCTAGTATATGTCAGAAGTTTGAACCCAGGTTTCATTCATTATACAATGCTGTAATAATCAAATAGATACTACCACAAAATCTCATTTTCCTAGTCACCATTGCCATATATATTTTGTCTCTCCTTTTTAAAAAGTATCCTTCTTAAGGAAAGGCTTTTGTATTTGGATCTCTAGTATCTATTATAGTACCCGATACACAGTTGGTGCATTATAAGCGGTTTTATAAAAAAAAAATATTCTTTAAATTTTAAATAAAAAACAAGAAGTGTAAAGAAATGAAAACTTATAACAATGACCAAAGATATTAAGTATTTCACCATTAATGTACCAAGACTCACAGGAGACTTATGTAAAGAAAACTTCAATTTTTTTTTCACAGAATTAAAAGAATTGAGCATTTTCAAAAATGTTTTATTAATATGCTTGAGACAATACAACATAGTAAATATGTTGACACTTCACAAAATAATTTATAGATTTAATGCAAAACCAATCAAAATTCAAATGAACATTAATAAAAATTAAATTAAAATGATAAAAATTTCATTCGAAAACAAATAAGCAACGACAAGAAAGGGAACTCTTAAAAAAAAGTGAAGAAAGTGAAGTTTGCTAGGTTTCAAAATATAAAATGGTAATTGTTAAACCTAGCAGCTACTAGTTTTTTTCAAATATATCAATGCTGCAAAGCAATGTAGAAATAGAACCAATTTTATGTAATTAGTTATAAGTTCAAAATATAAAATACTGGGGAAATGATACATTGATAAATAAAATTCTTTAAAACACAGTTGATAGTAGCAGGAAGTTAAACCATATCTTACCTCACTTATAGTAGCAAATCCCAAGTGAATCAATGATCGAAATAATATTGAAAATGGAATTGGGCCAAAAGTTCTTTTTTGTCTCTGTTTCTCCAGAGTACTTGTGTCCAGCACATGGTGGGCACTTGATAAATGTTTGTTGTTTCACTGATTGATAAGAATCCAGACTCAGATATCATGGTCCCTAGATGGCTAACACCAACCATTGTGATTACTTTTACTTCAATCCTATCTTGGTAGAACCTATTAAAGTTTGCTCTTTACCATTGTAATCTTTGAAAATCAGGCTCCTCTGAATGTCTTCAAAAGGACCCAGAAATGGATTTTAATGGAGTCCAGTTGAATAGATAGAATTTCTTTAGACTAAATACCTACTGAACTTAGTCATTATAAGACTCTCTAAGACTGATGACTCAGGATATGGTTAGAAGGCCATTCTCTTTAAGTTGACAAGATTAAGTAAGGGATGGTACACTTAACACTATGGAAGCCTGAAGATTGGGGCAATTTTGCCTCTGAACTTACCATTGAAAAGCAGAATTCTCAGCTTTCTCATCTGTAAAATGGGGTCAATAGTAGTGCTTCTCTCAAAGAATTGTGAGGCTCAAATGAGATGTGTGTAAAGTTTGTTGAGAATCTCAAAGTCCTTTAGAGATATGATAATTATTATTTTTGAGTTTATGGTACATATTTCATTTCCTGTATATGGAAGCAGGTGCCACTTTGCAATGGGCAAAATACTGCAAACTCAGCATGGGTAAGCAATGTGACATGGGAGCCAAAAAAGCTGATGCCTTCTTGGGCTACTTTGAGAGGGGAATGGATTCCAGGAATGAGCAGGTGTTGTGCTAATTGTAACCTACCCAGCTTAGACCTTCCTGAAATGTTCACATTTCTGGCCACCTTAGTTATAGCAGCTTACTTAGCTGGATTGTGTCCAGAGAGAGCAATGAGGATGAGGAGGGTCTCAAGATCATCCTATGAGGATTAATTGGAGGACCTTGGGATGTTTCACCTGTAAATGAGAGGATTTAGAGCATGGGATGACAGCTGTCCAATATCATTAACAGACTAGCTTTTCTCTACTTCGCATCAGAGCTCAAAACCTGGAGAAAGAAGTAGGTCTCATAAAAGGCAAATTTAAACTTAAGGTCAAAGTAAAAAATCAGCTTTCTAAAAATATGAGCAATTTGCAAATGGATTTGTCCACTTCAAGGGACAGTGAGTTCTCCTCTCATGGAGGTCTTCAAGCAAAGGCTATGTGACCATTTAAAGGGAATATAACAGAGATTATTGCTGAAATGAGCTCTATGGTGCCTTCTAAGTCTGAGACTCTGTGATGATGATTATATATATATATGTATATACATATACATATATATATATATGTTACCATCTAGAAAAGATAGAAATGATCTATTAAAACAATGGAAATATGTTTGGTCCATGACAATTATTTCATTCTTCACTACACATGAAAAATCCTTCTAATGATACAAGTCGATAGCTGTTCAGTAAATTATTTCCTTAAATTTGTTCAAAAATAACTTGGGCAAGGTCACACTGCCCAATATGTATCACATAAAATAATGAAACCAAGTTTATCCAGACTGAGGTTGGCTCTTGATTAGATGCCTCTAAATAGGATATTGTTATAATACAAAAGAGAGACATAAATAAATAAGCTGTAACTTTTCTTCTTTTGCCAAAGTGTAGCGAGATCAGGAACAGAACACATAAGTTCTTTGCAAAATAAAAGTAGGTTCACTTGCTTCACCTAGTTTTAATTCTTAGAATGAAGGGATCATAACCCAACCTCTATATTGCTTTTGTGAACTGTTTTTCTTTTCAAGGTGAGGATGAGAAAGAGTGGGAGCAGAGTCTCTAAAAGAGATTTGGGTGATATAGACCCATGATCAAGGATTTAACAGGATACAAAAAGAATTTACCAGCCCAAGTTAAATTGTTTTCTGAAAAGAAAACTCTCAGTTCAACATTTGGAGAAAAGTGGGCAAAAAAAGATAAATGTACTGTTAGCCTAAGGCAGCGTTTGTTAGCTGCCTGGCTGAATTAGGTAGAACATAACCCCGGGCTTTGTAGGAATAGAAATGTTGCTTTCCATGTGGAGTTGAGGCTTTCTAGTCTTTACAAAGCAACAGAGAGTAACAGAAAGACAATAGTAAATGGTCCTGAAGAGACCAGATAGTTGGGGACCAATAGAAAGAAGAAGAAAGCCACTAAGTAAGCACAAAACAATTGGAAATGTTGGGTAGAAATGATGAGATCCTATGTCCATATCTGTTAGAATCCTTATAAGCTGTTAAGTCATTAGAATTGATAGAGACAATAATTATCTAATTTAGCATGGTTCAGTATGATTGATCTGATCTTACAAGGAGATGTTATGGGCCAGAACTTAAAACAAAGTACTAAGTGGAACTGATAGAAACAATGCTTGTGTTCACACCTTTAGAGAGCTCATATAAGCAAGAAGCTCTCAGGGCCAAGGAGCCCTCTGGGAGGAAGCCCATAAACCCACTCTCAGAGGTGGAGTCAGATTCATTCCATCTTCCACCTTTGTGCTGGCTAGAGACTGAAGAAAGCAGAGGCAAAGGAAGAAAATAAATGTTTGAATTTTACCAGCTGGCTGTATTTGAGGTGATTATTACTTTGAACTGAAACTAAGTCTGCCTCCAGAAAACCTCCCCAAGAAACCTGCTCAGAGAGAACCATTATATTTTAAAGAAGAGAACACTACACATATCCATGCCCAGCAAATAGAGACAAGGCATCCAGTAAAGAGCAGAGAAGCAACATGCACTAAGTAGTAGACAACAGCATGATATCCCCACAGGGGATATCATAACTTTTCTATTGTCTTGGTCTCAGGGCACTCACTATACACGTCCCTGATGGTTAACCTCTGGCAACCAAGTTTCCTGATACATTAATATTTAATCAGGTTCCCTGGATACTCAGTTCCCTATGTATGTGTCTTCCATGCAAAGGGTTTGGTCACACATATTTTTAGCGTGTGATCCCTGCACCATTGGTGATATGGGAACCTGTGGAAGAGGACAATCCACATGTATATGAGAGATCTTTTCATCTCACTTTATTTGCTAAGTTGTTTGACTAACTGTATTTTTCCTTGAACAAATAAGGAGTCTGTGTGGCTAGTAAAATTAAATATACCAATGGAGATTTCCATAACTTTTAATGGGACATTAATATATAGCCCTCTCTTGAACCTGAATATTTGAGGGCATTTCAGGTGCTACAAAATACACCCCCATGTGCACATATACGTATGTATGCATGTCACAAATATGTACATCCATATGTGTAGAATATTTAAAAAAATCTACATCCTTACTATATGGTTTGAGTCCCTTTCCTCCTACTTCTAACTTTGTTCATTTTTCACAGAATTACAGAGTGAGTCACAGAATGAGATAATGTTGGCAAAGAGTTCTGGAGTCTTGGGAGGCCCATAGTCTCTTACTAAAAATGAACAAGATAATAAAAATGTTTAGTAGAATCATTTTTCTTCTACTTCATTCCATTAATGAGAAAATGACTTCCCTTTATTGAGCTGAATCACCATAACTAAAGACAATAATAATAATAACAATAATAATACTTTATATTCTAAGTATATTATCCACTATGGGCACATTTGAACATGTGTGAGCATGTATACACATATGTACTTATGTGTGTGTATCCATCATATATACACATATATTACATGTAAATATATGTGTATGTATGTATGTATGTATGTGTATGCCATATACATGGTTTTAAGGTTTAAAAACCTTACTAATATTATCTTATTTAATCTACACAATAGTGCTAATGAGGTGAGTATTACAGGTATTCTTATTCCCATTTTGGGGACCATATCTATTGTGATTTCATTGGTAGAGGGAACTCCCAATGAATCAACTCTACCATTTCATACTAGCACTATCACTTGTAATCTTGAAGTTGCTTAAAGTGCTGAGGTCAAATGACTTGCCTGTGGTCACACAGCCAGTATGTGTCAGAGGCAGTATTTGAATCCAAACTTTCCTGACTCAGAGACCATTTCTCTGTATAAAGTATCATGTTATCTTTTATCCTTGTTTTACAGATGTGAAAACTGAGGTGATGAGCAGTTAACTCATCCACAGTCAAACAGCTGATAAGGGTTAAAGATAACTCTTCAGTTCAGGCTTTTGCCCAAGTTATCCTTTTGTTTTTTTCTTACTGTCATTCTCCATTATAATGGGCTGAAGGTCGAGTTGATGCACTGAGATCCCAAGCACATGAGGCTAAATAGCAATTGGACGATACTCTATTAATATATATGCTTGGAGAAAGAATGGCCCCCGCCCACTCTTTGTGCAACTCTGATGTGTTGTATAAAAAAAATGACGATTTTAGTGGGTGGAGGCAGAGGGGCAGGAAGAAAGGCCGGGAGAGACTGCTGGCTGGCTTCTTGTTACAGTGGCTCACATTGCTTATCACGATCCCCCTTCACCTCCACAAAGAATAAAGATTGAAGATTTTCCCTTAACCTGAATTCCTGACTCCGGCTGATTTTAAAATACGTGGTCTTCACACTCCATTATAAGGAATCCATGTAAATTAGGATCACAATAATTACAACTATGATGTCCTTTAGAGATCATGTAATCCAATGACATTTTACAAATGAAGAAACTGAGTCAGAGAGGCAAAGTGACTGCTCCAAGCTCATATGGTACTTACATCGCCCCCCTAGGAATGAAATCCAAGTCTTCAATTCCACTTCCAATGGTATTTTTTATCCAATGAATCAGTGCAAAACGTTGTTCCTTTCGTTGATGTAAAATAGATCATATGCCAAGGCAAAAGACTTTTACTAAAACCATAATCCTGTGCAAGTCCAGTTTCGAGACAACTACTTGACATATCTGGTCCATCAAGTTGACTAGGATTGTAAAATTCACATGCAAGAGTAAAATCTGCCTATTTATATTACTCTGGAGCAGACACTGAAACAGATATTTGGCAACTAGCCATTGTAGACAGGCAAACTGATGGTTACAGTCCCTGGTATGAATTTCTCTTTTTTTTTCCCTTTTTTTTTGGCCTAAGATACTCAAATAAGCCAGCTCCGATGATCATTTTAACCAGATAATTGCCATAGCTCTATCTTGTCTAGTGTTTAGAAAATATATAGCCCATGTATTTGACTAAAGTTTTCCCCTTTGAGTCACTCAACCAACAAACATTTATTAAGCTCATACTATGTGTCATATATTGTATTAGGTTTGGAGAATATGAAGTCCAAATGAAATGGTATCTCAAGGAGTTTAATTGCATATGTGTGAAAGTATATGAGGGCATATATGAACATATGTATGTATGTATGTGTATATATACATATATGTGTTTATATATATATATATATATATATATAGAGAGAGAGAGAGAGAGAGAGAGAGAAAGAGAGAGATAATGATGATGATAGATAGATAGATAGATAGATGATAGTAACTGAATAATTTACTTACCTTTTATTTGCTTCAGTTTCCTAAAGTCTCAAATGGGAATAATAACAGCCCCAACCTCCCAGGATTGTTATCAGGGTCAAATGTGATAATATCAGTTTGAGAATGCTTAGCACAAGGCAAACTATTATATATGTGTGTGTACATACACATCTACACCCATATAAAATACATATAAGGCAATTTGGTGGGAGAGGGTATTATCATCTGTGTATTAGTAAAGTTCTGGGTAGAAAGTGTTGTTTGAAGAGAGATCCAAAGGGAACAAAAGCTCCTCTAAGGTACAAGGGAGGAGAGAGATCTAGACAGGGCTTCAGCCAGTGCTGAGACCTGGTGATGGGAGGGTGGATTTGATGGATTTTGACTGGATTACACAGTGAGCATAGTGGCTTGGGTCTGAAGGAACAAGGTTCCAAAGGTAGGTGGGGTCCAGGTTGTCTGAATGTTTTATAAACCAAATAAAGGATGTTTAAAAAAAAGATGATTAAAATAATGGAAAATCATTGGATTTTATGAAGAAGGGTTATCTTAAGAAAATCCCTTTGACACCTATATGGAGGATACATTGGAGTGGGGAGAGATTGGAGACAGAAAGACCAGTTAAATGTCTATTGTAGGGACAGCTAGGTGGTGCAGTGGATAGAGCACCAGCCCTTGGAGTCAGAAGGACCTGAGGTCAAATGTGGCCTCAAATACTTCACACTTCCTAGCTGTGTGACCCTAGGCAAGTCACTTAACCCCAATTGCCTCAGGGAAAAAAAGTTTCTCCTTAGTAGTGTAGGCTAGAAGTAAAACTAGGCTGGTGACTCTGTATTCACAGAAAAGGCTGATTCACTCAACCCAATGAGATGGGATGTAAAGTAGATCTGCAAAAGAGAAAGTGATAATGGTGGGAGTGGCCATGTCAGAGATTCCTTTGTAAAAAAAATGCTTTTGCAGGACAGCTCATTTTTAGTGAACCGCTCATTTACTAAATGCTCTCTGAGTCCTGCCTAGGATTATCATTGTGCTCCTAGGGACAAGTGTATTTAGCAGTGGGCTCCAGCACATCATTATTGTGAACCCTGGGGCCCAGAACCATAAAATGAAAACTTGGCAACCTTTCAGGTACTCTTGGGTTATTCTTTTGGGGGGAGGGAAGGAGGAGGACATTATTTGGACTTTATGAGCCATAAAGCAGTCAGGAGTGAACCTACAAGATGAAAACAGAAGGCTCATAAAACAGAAGAAAAACTATTTGGGTAAGGCAAATATTTCCATTTTATATTTCCAAGAGGTCGGCATAAGCAATAGAGAGTTTAAAAAATATTTTTAAAAATTATCAACAATTTCACTCGTCGACATTGTATTAATTAATGCAAATGCAGAACATTGTATCAGTTCCTGATCAGAAACTTCCAATGTGCATCTGTGCTGTAAATATGGTAGGGAATAACCCTAAACATTGTCAGAAGATTCTTTTTTCCACTTCTAAATCCTAGAAAATGATTGTCAGCACTCTAAGCAAATTTTCACATGCTCAACGAGATCAGTATCAGTCTTCAAAAGCCTGGCTTCAAAAACAATTGTACATGTACCCATTTTGCCCATACAACATTCATTTCCCCTGACCCAGTGGTATGGATCACAAACACAAAAGCTCGAAGGTTACAGTAGTATGATTTGAAGGCTGACAGGGAGTCCAAAAGTCATCTCATCGATCCTTCTCATTCGATAGATAAGGAACTGAGGCCTAGAATGATTAGTTCTTTAGAGAAGTGATCAATAGAGTCAGAATCCCAACCTTCTTTCTCTTATATCTTCCCCCCAAGAGAAAGCAAAAGAACAGTTAGTCCTTCCACATCACTAGGGAGAGGGGTGTGGAAACCCCACAATCTAGAAAATCCACATACAATTTGTTGTCCCTCCCTTTGTATCAGAGAAGAAGTCTGAAATTTTTCTTTGTCATTTATGGGGTGTTTATATTACCTTATTTGGTGATAAGCTCTGTCATCTGCTGGCCTTTGCATGTCATCTGCAGCTTCCACAAAACTTTTCCCACATTCCCATTTCATTTCTTAGGCCAGTCTCCAGTAAAGCAAAAAATGTGATGGGGAAAGTTGCAAAGTGGAAGGGATAACTGTATATGAGGAAAAGGTAGGTTTGCAGATCAGGAACCATATTCTCCAGAAAAGGAGGGGAGCTCACTTGAGTAAGCTATGGATTGACAGGGATAGATCTTGACAGCACAACCAAGTACATGTATGGGCTACATATTACAGCCCCCATTCACCCCAACACTAAGACAATCATCCTCCTTTTTGAACAGGGTAATTTTCAGCTGACAACAGTAGTAAGGCTATTGCTGAAGCCACCAGAAAAATAGCTCACCTTTTTCCTGCAGAGATCTCAACCTTCTTGCAGTCACCCTGTCCAGCTCTCCCTGGAATTATATGAAACATCTGCACTCTTTTCAAAATAGGATTTCAATTTGAGTGCAGACTTGTGAAGCCCAAAGAAGCTTTATTTATTTCTTTTAATGACAAATGGGAGTAGGACCCACGTTGGGAGAGCTAGGCACTTAAGTTGCTGCCAGGGAAACACCCCTGGGACAGGACCCGACTGGGTCATCACACCCAATGTCCCTCCATCTGGTTAAGCAGAAGCAGAGATGTGTCTGGCTCTGCCACCTAATTAATAAGTGATTCTGGAGTTTGTTTGATGTTCAATCTTAATGAGTAAGAACAGTAAGCAAGACTTTTCCATTTAGACATATTAATGAATGTAATTTTGTTCCATCCTCCCTGAGAAGCAATTAGGATTTCACAACACAGAAAAATGGTGGGAGACCCGAGGTATTCAAAGAAGCCAGTCTCCCTGAAGCAATTCACCTGAAGGAAAAGTACTGGGGCTCAGTTCAACACTGACACTATTTGGTGGGGGCAGAGACTGTACCTTGCCTTTACTTTATAATCCTATAGGGCCCAGAATAATGCTGTGTGCATAAACTCTCCAAGATATTATTACCATTTTTTTAATGACAATGAGTTTGAAAACAAGATTAGGAGACAAGTGGGATATGGAAGTAGCACTTCGAAATGACTTGAACCACTGTGGAGGGTGGGAATAGAGGCAAGGGTTTGGGAGATATTGAATGAAAAAATACTTATTAAGAGTGCACTCTGTGCTGGGTACTACGCTAAGCAGTAGAGATGTAAAGGCAAAATTAAAAAATAAAATAAAATAAAAAAGGTCCACCCCTCAAGAAGCTCACGTTCTTCTATGCTGAGCTTCAGAAGAGTCAATAGCACTATTATTATTTGGAGAAATGGTGAAAATTCACACTATCCTTGATGTCCCTCCCAAATTTGAGCTTTAGCTCTTTCCCCCAAAGGACTATTTCTTATTTGGAACAATCTCTCTTTCATGGAGTCAGTTGCCAAGAATCTCAGAAATCGCAATGTCCCACTCATTGCTGAGCAAGCATCCTCTCTCTAATATTTCCAAAGCACTTGTCAATCCTGAAGTAAACCTCCTAAGACTTGTCCCCACCACTTTGGACCAGCTCTAATTATTAAGAGAGAGGCTCGATGGCACAGTGCATAGAGTACTGAATCTGGAATCAGGCATATGTATGAGTTCAAATCAGGCCTCAGACACTTCCTAGCTGTGGGACCCTGAGCAAGTCACTTAATCTATGTTCTTCATCTGTAAAATGAATCAGAGAAGGAAATAGCCAAGCATTCTGATCTGTTTGCAAAGAAAAGCCTGAATAGGGTCACTAAAAGTTGAACACGACTGAAAAATAACTGAACAGCAGCAGTTGAATCATTAAGAAGCACATGCTCATAGAAAGATTTTATCTCCCTCTTTACAACTTTATTCATGCAGCAGACATAAAGAGCCTACTATGTGCCAAGTATTATTGCAGATGTTCGGTCCAAAAGCACAAATCAATCAATCAACGAGCATGTATTAAGCTCCTACTATGTGCTATGCACTGTGCTAATCATAAGGATTACAAATAGAAACAAAACGCAGTCTCTGCCCTCAAAGAGCTTACAATCTAATAAAGGAGGTACCATGCAAATAAAGACATGCAAAGCAAGCTATCTGATATATGAGATACATATGAAATAATTAACAGAGCAAAGGCACTAGAATTGAGAGGAGTTGGGGAAAGTTTTCCTTAAAAGATCAGGAAGCCAGGGAAGGCAATAGACAAAATTGAGAAGGAAGAGAGTTCCAGGCAGGAGAGACAACCTGAGAAAATGGCAGAACTGAGAGAGAATATCTTGTTCGTGGAACAGCCAGGAAGACTGTGTCACTAGATTGAAATGGAGGGGTTAGACCATAAGAAAACTGAGAAGAAAGAAGACTGGAAAGGGATTACCTTGTGAAGGGTTTGGATACCAAATGGAATATTTTGTATTTGATCCAAAACCACAGGAGATGATTAAGTAGAATCTGCACTTTAAAAATCACTTTAAGTGACTGAGTGCAAGATGTATTGGGGAGGGAAGAGACTTGCAGAAAGACCCACTAGTACATATCTACAGTAGTCCAGGAAAGAGAAGGTGAGGGCCTGCCCCAAAATGGTAGCAGAAACGGGGATCTGATAAGTGATAATTGCAGAAGGGAAACAGCATGGATATAGGGAGGGGGATGAGAGAGAATAAGGAATACAGAATGATTCCTATGTTGTAAGACTGAAGAAAGATAGGAATGACTTCTCTAGTAATAGGGAAAGAAGGAGTGGGAGAGGGCATGGTATGTGATCTGAGGAAGCATTTATTCATTCAAAAAAAATCAGTGCATAAAAATTAAATATAAAATATGTTCTAAATGGATGTGGTCATTTCCTTTGGGAAAGTATAAGCAACTGGGGAAGAGAATAAGAAAATTAGAATAGCTTTCCTGTAGGAAAGAGAGTTGAACATTGAATAAAGCCTGGGATTTCAGTAGGCAGCAGTGAAGAAGGAGTATATTCTTGATAAGGTTGATAGCCTGAGCAAAGTTAGAAGGGCAATTGAATGTTAACTACCAAGACTGACAAGCAGGTTAGTTTGACTGAAACTTAAAGAATGTGAAAGACAATAATGTACGATGAGGCTGGAAAGGTAGATCTGGAGTCAAAATAAGAAGGCTCCTAAAGCCCAGCTGAAAAATGTGTATATTATATTTTACCTTAAAGGAAGATAGAGTCACTGGGAATGACTCAGTCATTGGACTATAGAAAAATAAACCCAGTAACTGTATGGAGGATGGATCGGAGGAGGAACTGGATTCTATAAAGGCAAGAGTAGAAATGGTTTAGAACTAGAGGGATGGCTCTATGAGTGGACAAAATACTATATATTGGGAATTGATTGGATTTCACTGGGTGAGGGAAAGGGAAGAGTCAAGGCTTATTGACCCTTATTCCAAAAGAACTAAGGAAGTGAGAAAGAAGATGAGCTTTGTTTTAGACACAAATGAATTCGAGATATCCACAACCCATGGGAGGTGGAATGATAGCTAAATATATGAAAATTCTCACCCATTCCAAATTTTGTTCCTTTTGGAAGAAACAAAACAAGCTTCATTTCTCTTCCATAAGACAGACCTTTAAATATTTGTAGACTGCCATCATATCTACCTTAAGATTTTTTTCCAGGCTAAACATTTCTAGTTCCCTTAATTATTCCTCTTATATTATTAAATGACTTGTGCAGGGTCATACAGCTAGAAATTATCTGAGGCCAGATATGAATTCAAGAAGATTAGTCTATCCACTATATTGTATAGTTGCCCTTATAAAATTAGGGGGAGAGCTAAATGACCTCTAAATTCCAAGTGATGGTCATATGCTCATACATTTTCTTCTATAAATGTTAGACATATGTATTCATTCTTACTGTAAAATAGGCTTGCTCCTTTTTAGGCTCTGTTATCTTTTTAGCTTTGGTGAAATGTTGGGCCTTTATGAACAGCTAAATTAATTTGGATAAAAGTAGAATCTGTATTATATAGTCTGGATCTTGTTCATGGTTCAAAGTCACTGGATAAATGTTAACTTTCTCCTTCATGTGCCGAGTAGAGTTGTTTATCTAGTTCCTAAGACTATCTTGAGCAATATATAGTAATCTGCCCATTTATAGATATATTCTACTCAAAGCAAAAGTTCATTGAGAATGATTTAAAACAATTCAGGACTTCTACCCTGATCTATACAAAATAAAAAAACCTGGCCCAAGTAGTCACCAGCCTACTTTTTAAATCATCCAGAAAACCTAGCATGTCGCTACTGTTTCCGATTCTGTTTAGATCCAAACAAGGACAACTTGACATATGAATCTATGCAATTTGACTTGGTTTGGTTCCAGTTAATTTTCTATCAATGGTTAGGGTACATATTGCCATATGTCTGTATGGAAATGGGCTAGTTTCTACATTAACAAATAAACATGATAGAAATGGAAGGAGCATGAAAATCTGATTATTTGTTCACTTAAGATAATTTGAATCTCCTCCTCCCTCCCATAGCAGAAAATTTGGTTTGAATTATACAAATAATTTCTCTTTCACTAGATTGATCAAAATGGGATCCACTAGAAAGTTGGCTAACATAAGTTTTCCAGGTCAAAAATGAGTCTAGGATTTAGTTCATTGTTAAAGTAACAAATCATGGGTTGCTAGATTTAGAGCTGGAAAGAATAATTCATTGGTCTGCAAACTTCTTGCATTATCCTTTCCAATATGTGGCTTGTATCAATAAGAAAATGTCAAGCAAATTTCCATATAAATGAACATTTATTCTTTTGTAAAGTATATAATGTGTTAGTGGGGTGGTATGTTCAAGATAAGATGTACATAAAAATAATCATTTTAAAAAGAAGAGATATATTTAAATATTTTTATTTCCTTTATTATTGTTACTAATTTTGTTCCTATAATGTTCAAAACATCATCTTAGTGAGATAAATCAGATTCATTATTTCTTTCTTATTTTGAAAATTCAGTTTATTTGTACTGGGAGATCAGAGAAATGTAAACAATAAATCATCATTGTTTTTAGTAATTAAATATTCAATTTATATAATTGATATAGTTAATAATAAAAAGGTAACTAACATTGATATAGCTTTTATGCTATGCTAAGCACTTTACAATATTATCCCATTTGATTGTTAACACTACACTTGGAGGTAGGTACTCTTATTATCCACATTTTATAGATTAAGACACCTCAGACAAACAGGCATTAAATGACTTGTCCATAAACATACATCTAGGAAGTATCTCAGGCGATATTAAAATTCAGATCTTCCTTACTCCGGAGCTAGTGTTCTATCTACCCTAAACTAGCTATTAAAGCATGTCATTCTCTCTTATTTTTAAAAGAAATTTTGCAAGTTACATAATGCAATCATTAAAAAATAAGTCATGACAATCTACTAACTCAATAGCTCTTTAGCAAATCACGGTGTGTATCTGTGTACATAGATATTTGCCATATACAAGTTTTTAAAACTCCCCAAATTAGAGATTCCATCCCCTTCACTATATCTATCATGAATGAAGGAAGGACTGAGATATCCAAAAAAAATGATAAAAATAGCTACAATTGGAAGGCATTTTCTGAATATCTCTGCAGTGGGTCCAAGATCCTGCTCTTCAACATGTGGTTACATAATGTCTACAAATGCTCCAGTTTGTCTCTCCAAGGACTTCCCTTCCACATCATTACAATTCTCCTGAGAGCACATTTCTCAGGCTCTCCATGTGGAGAGATGCCCCCCAGGCATTCTATGCATATGCCAGAAACCCTCCTCCCATACACACGTCACAGTCAAATAATGACTGCTCAACCTGTGCCAGTCCATCCCACTCAGCATGAAAAGGAGGGAAAGGAAGTCTGAAATCTTCTAGGTCACTAGCTTGAAATGCAAATTCACCCCTCAGAGAAGCACTTCCTATAGCTATGATAAGCTTCAGAAAGCAGGGATTAAATAAATTGGGGGAAGAACTTGATTGTCCAAATGACACCACCTGGGGGTGCCCAGGACAGTTTGGTCATAACCTTCCTGAGGGATTCCCATGCCCAGCACAGAAGAGAGAAGTGGGGATGGTGGTGTACTGGGCAATAATTTGAACCCTACAACTGACTATGGGTGGGGGGAGATAGGATGCCCTCCATCTTTCCATTCTCAGGTTGATCACACATCCCTTGGAGTCATGACCCAGTGCACACCGAATCCTGCCTGTAAATTCTTATTTTAGAGAACATTGATCTAGTCCTATGCGTTCACTTTATAAGGGAAGAATTGAAACTCAAAGAGGTTAATTCACTTGCCCAAGGTCATACAGGTATGATTTCAAACTCTCACACCAAATCTAGTGTTCTTTTCACATAGTCTTTTGAAGACTTAATGAATTTTAGTAGCACCTGTCATTTTGAAATTGATTCAAAATAAACTATTGAGAAATTGTCTGTATCACTTAAATAACAAAACAACAAATGACAAGACATCATCTCTGGTCTAAGAGACTCATTTTCAGTAGAAATAAAAATTAATTTCAATTCTTTACCGGGAATCATAAAAAAGACCAAAAGGCCCTTTGAGATAATTGAATTTGATGCCCACCCCACCAGTACCACATTTCACCAATACAGAACAAGAATTTCATATTTCTTTTGTGCTGGAAAATATGCTCCCAATTCCCCCTATTTATCTAAAATCTAAATGTGCCATTGTAATCTGCATTAATGCCCTGCCAATATTTTAGCATTCGGAATTTGCATAATCATTGCCCATCAGATGAGTATTGATATAACTTTATAAATAAAATATACAAGGCCCACTAAATTCATCAATAAGGACTTAATCCCCTATGAATTCATGTGGAGGGAGTTTGTCCTTTTTTTTTTTTTTTTTTGCCTCTTTCCTCCAAGCACTGCATCTAGCTTTATAAAAATAATCCAACATTTACAAGATTATGCTGGGGGAAAAACAGCATTGGTGAAAGCTGCCGTTTGTAATTGCAAAGTTAATTATCTTTCCTAAACCATCAGTTGTCACTTAGATAGACCAGATTCTTGCAGACTCTCCAGGGACCGACTTTATTTCATTCCTAATGGCTTGGGACCCACCATTTTGCTGTCTCTGAACATTTGGTCACTGAATGCACCATTTATGGAGTATTGTTTAATTAAGGACAAATTAAGAGAACTGTGCACAGAATTTAATTTCATAGACTCTGTAAATTCTTTTAAAGAGGATACTAACTATAGGCATGATAACTTTTCATTATCCATTGCTTCTATAAGGTATTGGCAATTTATTGTTCGTAACCATTACGAGTTTTGTTTACTCTTCAGGGGATTGGGCTGGCACTGTATCATTTGTGGCCCACAATAATTCTAGGACAGGATCTATCTTTCTGTTAACCTCTTCTATTCTGGATCTCCCTAATTGTCAAGGCACAGACATTCAATAGGAGGCATTTTTTTGTCTTTGTGAGACATACAATAAGGCAGGATTCACAGGAAAACTGATTTCAGGCATTTCTAAATTGAGGGCATTTCTTTTATTGTATACTTAGAGTTGTTTATAACTTGAAAGTTGAAATGGCAGGGGATGCCATTTCCTAATTTCTTTAGTCCCTGTTGCTATTGTTAATTAGTGCTAAAAAATCAAAAGCATTGCAGAAAGTGACCAATGGCACCCGAGTGCCATCTATGGCTCAATCTTTCAAGGCATAGGGAATCACTACTGACCAGTGCTGGAAGTTACATGTGATTTTTAACCATTGCATACTTGCTTTTTCTCCCCATTTTTCACTCCCATCTTACTGAACTGCAGTGAGCTAACTATTAATATGGAGAATATAGTAGGTGTGGCAAAAGCTTCATTGCTA
Source organism: Sarcophilus harrisii (assembly GCF_902635505.1). Classification (NCBI taxonomy): domain Eukaryota; kingdom Metazoa; phylum Chordata; class Mammalia; order Dasyuromorphia; family Dasyuridae; genus Sarcophilus; species Sarcophilus harrisii. The sequence goes on along the minus strand of NC_045430.1, from coordinate 256,213,703 downwards.
CTTTGAAATTAAAGAAAGTTAAAGGATGAACTCAGTTCACATAGTCAGGCATAATATGTACATTATCCTCTAGGACACTGAATGTAGCAATTTGGGTAAACTAAGTCATTATCTTATTGCTCATTGTGGTATTGGATGCTTGAAGCCTGAGCTTAAATAGTATATTATTTTCCTTTATCCGTTGATCTCTTTTCTTGATCATTATTCATTCAATCCCTTCCTATACTTCCTTCCTTCTTTCTTTCTTTCTTTCTTTCTTTCTTTCTTTCTTTCTTTCTTTCTTTCTTTCTTTCTTTCTTTCTTTCTTTCTTTCTTCCTTCCTTCCTTCCTTCCTTCCTTCCTTCCTTCCTTCCTTCCTTCCTTCCTTCCTTCCTTCCTTCCTTCCTTCCTTCCTTTTTTCTTTCCTTCCTTCCTTCCTTCCTTTCTTCCTACACATTTTCTATACAAATTGGTCTTCTTGGTATTCTTCATATATATTGTCCCATCTCCAACTTTCATGTCTTTATATTGGCTTTCCCCATTCCATGCCCAGAATATTCTTTCTTCTCCCCTCCATCTTATAGAATCCTTATTTCCTTCAAGATTCAGCTGATGCACTAGTGACCTTTTATATTAAGTATTTCCTGATTTCCCCTATTACTATTGTCCTCCATCCCTAGTATATTTGTGTTTTAATGTATATTTGTATAAATGCATGTATGTTGCCCAATAAAATGGAAATTTTGGGAAAGCAGAGGAAAAGAGAAATGATACATACACAAATATAGTGTATATATCTTTGTATGTGTGTGTGTGTGTATATGTGTATTGTAGTGCCCAATAGAATAATTTTTTTTGAAAGTAGAGGAAAAGAGAAAAGCCAGAAAAAAATACCAGATAAGCAGAGAAGCTTTGAGATTTACCTGATGAATTCATCTTATACTTGAAAAAAAAATTCATATCTACATAATAAGGATTCACAGTTTTACATACATTTTCCTCTTGCTCTGTGATATATGTGGAAACGTTTATTTCATTTGGTATTTATTACATACAGGAAAAATAAAATTAAATGAAAGCAGGCTGTTTGATATTTGTCTTCATGTCTTCAGCACCTATGATAGTGCCTGGCATACAGTAGGTAATTAATAAATGCTTATTTATTGATGACTCCTGATTCTGATATTGATTGTGATTTCAATTCTATTTTCCAACTCTGGAGCACCTACTTCATCTTTAATATTATAGTTAGTGGCACTAGTCTATAACTGATGGCTTTCTCTTTAGTCTCCACAATGGAACCCACTTCATATCAATGTCTTGACAGGACATTTCTTCCTGGCTTAGCCAGTGGTAGCTAGAAATTGTTGTAGCTTCATCATTTTACAGCATCACATAGACTTTCTCTCTTGTTATGGTGAGTATAGACGCTGCTCAGAGTGCTACCTGGAATCCTAAGAACAGACTTTGCTCCCCAGTGAAGCTATATAGCCTAGGAAGCTGAGTCATACTCTATTGAATGGCTTCTCCTTCCTTCTGGGTGAATTACTTGTCTTCTTGTCTGACTTCTTTCTAAAATCCAAGTAGTTACCTGTGGTTTGAGATAGTAACCATTCCCTGTCTTGGTCTCTCTGTGTGGAGTTGGGAGAATAGGTGGGTAGGGAATTGCTAGAAGTAGCTTCTGGTCTTGTCAATCTCCCAGAACATGGACCTATGAGAAGTATTGATTGTAATCATTTAAACTCTTGGGTCATGGGTGAATCTTATTCTCTCAGAGTTTTACTTCTATACAGAATTGGAGAGTAGACCTTGAAGAGGAAACGTCACAAGAACAAACTAGTAGAGTCCAAAAATTCTAATCTATTGTCCACTAGGATGATTTTTGCAAAAGCATTATGCATACTAATTAAACAAGTACATTTGAATCTATGATTTCATTGATGTAGATACTTTTTGTTGGTCCAGATATGCCAGTCAATTTATTCCTTCTTATGTATGATTCTCAATGTTCTTTTCACATAAATCTATGTATAAAATCTACCAAAAACACCAGTGGCCTTCAATTTGTTTGTTTCAATATTTTTGGGGCTCCATTAAAGCCCTGAGAAACTTGCACCCCATTGCCTGACCATATGACTGGGCCACCTCTTTTATTTATTTTACATTTCTTACATTACATTGTTATGTCACTACTTACCTACATTATTATTGGTAATGTGGTGAAACTTACCAACATCCTCTCACTGTTTTTTGCAGTTTAATTCTTTGGGACATTCTATGGTTTGCAGACACATGATATTATTAAAAGAATATTGATCTTAAGAAGATTGATTGATTTTTCTTAAGTTTAATTCTGAGACCTGATCATTATCCATCTCTATATCTCTTATGCACCTTTTTGCATACTTATCATCCTATGTTCACAGTCTTTGGGACATCCATAATTTTGAGTTTTCTGAGGTTATGGTGTTCTAGAGTTCACAACCATATAACACCACCAAGAGAATAGTTACATTTTTGCTAGAAAATAGTCTTGAATCATCAAAAATTCTTTTAAGTTTTGAAAATTCAGTCAAATCTATTAAATTCATCTTATTAAATTCTACTTCCAACTATATTCTATATTCAACTTCTGCAGAATTGGTGAAAATAAGTATATAAACGTGATATCTCAATGTACTCAACATCCAATTGGACAACAGGAAGTTGTCTTCAATTTATTTTTTTTTCAAATATGTAATATGAAGCCAGTATGTTTTTGAGAATTAATTTAAGGCCTGCAGTTAATCTGGAATATTTGAAAGTACTTTCAGCATTCTCAAGCTGTCCCTGTTAATACAAAAACAAAATAATTTAATAAAGTCAAGAAGATTATAAACTAAGAACTGGAATAGATATTGGTGATCACCTAGTTCAACTCCCTTAGTTTCCTAAATGAGCAACTGAGGCCAGGGGGATTCCTGGATTTCAATATATAATTGAGGGAATCTACCCCCAAATTTGAATAAATTAATCAAGAAAATAGGTCCCATATGTGTTATTTAAAGACTACTTTTTCCCACTGGAATTGATCCTTTAGCTATAAACAGAAGTTGGACAATGAAAATAATAGATATTATTTATGTTGCACTTTATATATGATCCTTACAAACACCCTAAGGTAATTGCTTTTATTCTCCCCTGTTTACAAATAATAAAAATGAGATTGAAATTAAATTAATTGGCTTGTCCACTTAGTGACTTGCCAAATAGATAGTTTTTTAAAGAGGATGCTTCCTGATATGAAGTCCAACATTCTCTCCACTGTACAACCTAGCTCCCTCTAGGTGAAAAGAAAAGTAAGAAATAAAGCAAAGAGGAAGGATTACTAAGGGAGAATGTTCCAGGTCCTCTTTTGGAGCTTTCATTTCCACTATCCAGTTTCCAAGGAATCATAAATCATTGATGAGCCATCTTTCTTGCTGGCATTTACCCCCATCTACTTTCTCCTCATACTCCACTTTCTTTGTCTTACTCATCTTCATCTCAAATTTCAATCTGTTGATGGATAGCAGTGAGACAGAGAGATGGAGAAAGGGAAGAGAAAAGAGTAGAGAGAGAGAGAGAGAAAGAAAGAGAGATGAAGAAAGGGGTCTATTTATTGTGAGGGATTCTGGTAATTTGATTTTCTTCTTTCCAAAAAAACTCCACCTTTATAAGTTCTAATAGTCCTTAAGAGCCCTGCTTAAAAATAGAACACAAATGTAATAGAGTATATGTGTTATATAACATTAAAACTTTAACATATGCAGTATTTATGTCAGGGCACATAACATCCAACTTAACATCTGTGCATTTAAGATTCTGACCAAGATTTCACATACATCTTGCCTACACTTTTAATTTAATTTAATTTACTCTTTCAAAAATAAGACAAACAGGAGGGGAAAATAGCATCCAAAATAGCTTTGGCTAAATTACTCAACATAATGCGCTTGCGCACACAAATACACAGGCACACACAAACTCTAATGTGAAATGCAGCCAAGACCAAAGAACTTTTATAGCATCAACTTCAGCTGTGACCTTAAGCCTAAATCTGTCTCAGAGCAGGGGGGCTCCTTCACTTTGGACTTATGCTGGGGAATCCATAATGCACATGACTTCTAACAATGCTAGCTACCATCTTTTGGTTATTGTAAAAGTTTGGTGCCCAAGATTCTTTTCCCTCTTCCCCAAGGGGGAAACAGATTATTTTGAAGATCTTTTTAGTCTTTAAAAGATCTTTTTTATTTATCTACCTATACCTATTTTATTAAAAAAAAACAGAATACCTTTTTAGCTGCCATTTGTTTTTAGATTTTCTATATGTCAAAAATTCTTTTAAAAATTGGTGAATCAAACTCCTGAACAATTAACTCCTGACATATCCTCTCAGGTATCTCTTCTCTGATGTTTAAGAGCTTCTGTATCATTCAAAGGAGCAGAGGATCATAAAAATAGAGGTAAAAGGGACCATGGAGTTCCCCTAGTCCATTTAGTCAACTAGTTCCCATTCCAGAAGCCAACATTTTAGTACTTAAACAAAAAGATATTAAAGACTTGCTTTGGATAAGACTATCCTGCCTCCCTCTAGCTTTTCCATAGTAAAATGTCAGATCTCAGATCCTTCAGTTGATTTCTAATTGACATGCTATCTCATCTTACCATCTTACTGGTTTTTCATTGGGTACAGTGTACATGTGTATACACAAACATATGTATGTTCTTTAGTTGTTTCAGTCATGTCCAATTTTTCATGACCATGTTTTGGATTTTATTGGCACAGATTCTAGAGTGTTTTACCATTTCCTTCCTCAACTCATTTTACAGATGAGAAATTTGAAACAAACCATGATACATGATTTGCCCAGAGTCACACAGCTGGTTAGTGTCTAAGGTCAGATTTAAACTCAAATCTTCATGACTCCACTCCCAATATTCTAGCTAGTATACTACCTAGCTGCCATAGAAAGAGAGAGAGAGAGAGAGAGAGAGAGAGAGAGAGAGAGAGAGAGAGAGAGAGATATTAGATAGATAGCTGTCATCATTAGACATACTCCTCCAGTGATTCAAATCTCATCCTATCTATGATAATTCATCCTACCCTCCCATAAAGCCTCCATAAAGTCTACTCAATGTGCTTGTAACCTGCTTTGTATCTCTATATTTCATGAGAAAAGGTGAATCAAACCAAATGTATCAGTTACCCTTAAATCTAAGCATATTAAAAATCACCTCCTTCTCTAGTTATAAATCTTTTAAATGATGTTTTTTTTAAATGATAATTACCCTACAACAATCTTTGTTTATTATATGTCACAGCCTACTCCTAGCCACTAATTGATTCTCTTTCCCCCACTCTAGGTGACCAGCAATGAAATTTTTTTTAGAAATGGTTGTATTACATCCACTGTAAAAAGATATTGATGAAGAAGAAATAAGAAGAAATATGTTTTGGGAAGATTTGAATGAAAAAGGGCATTGTGCAGCTTCCCAAAATATCATTCTGCTCACTCTCCTCCATCTGCCTAGTTCTGGACTCAGATCACTCTCCATCTTTGGTGCATGGCCAAGATAAATCTACTGATAGAATGTCTCAATGGGATATCTATTTTATGGCATTTCATAATCTTGACAATAGGCCTTCTTTTCCATTTGTTCCTTTGTATGTTGTTAAACAAAGTCTTTCTTAGTGATTAAGTGTCATGTATGCTAGTTCTCCAATGTCCTGAGACTTGAAGGAATTATTGCAATGTTACCTATGAACAGGAGCATCTGTATAAATTTATTACCTCTACAGAATCCTGCCACTTAAATTCTGAAATGAACCTTCTCCATGACAGACATTCTTGGTGATTGCATATTTCCATGTTTTGTGCCTTGTTTGGTTATGAATAATCAAAAATTCATCATATTTCTCTCCATTACTGTATTTTTAAGGCACTTTGCATGATTTTCACATATTTTTATAGATACCTTATTGGAAGAGAACCATTAAGGTTATCGTGCACCATATAATATCATTCATTAAAGTCTGCCAGCTCTTATCATATCATCATCAGGGGTGCTTCAATCTGTGTGTAGTTTATTCTCATGCAATTTTGATAAAGACAATAAGTAGGCATATAGGACTTTATCTTCTAAGCCTTTGACATATTCATTTCTTTAGCATCTTTGTTCTAACAAGTCATTAAACTGATTTACAGATCGTTGATTGAGAGATCATTGACTAATTCTGTCCACTCTATTAAGATATAATAAATTTTATTTTTTTCTGTGATGTTATTCAATGCTTGTCATATTCAGCACCTCCAACTCTCTTTTGGCCATTAAAAAAAGCATTTCTGCTATCTAGGAATATGTTCTCTTTTATATTGAATACCTCTAGCAAAGGCAGATTACAATTATTGCTGTGGATGCTATCTTTGGCAATTAGCATTTGAATTTTAATCATTTTTTCTCCAAACTTCCAAAGGTCTTTTCTTTCTAGAGATGATATCATGGGCAACTTTCCAAGTAGTTCTCTGGTTGCTTTTTCTTCCATCATCACTACAGTAACATACAGCATCACTAAAGTTTAAAACATCTTTGGAAGGAGCAATATTTTGTTTTCAAGAATATTGAGAGAATGGATGCTTTGATACATCTTGTCTCTTTTTCCTACATAACTCACAAGTGATTTTTCCCTTCCTACATTTCTTATAACATTTAGAATTTCTCTTTCTCCCTTCCAGTTCTAGAACCATAATCAAGAAATTCTACCACTCTCCTGGAAAGAGGATGTCAGTCTAATCTTCTATGGCATCCTTCCCCTCCCCCTAACTCTTCAAAATAAAATGTTCCTTCCTGGTCACCTGTCCTCATATAGGTACTCTCTCTCTGTTACAATGTAAGCTACCTTCTAGCTTAGGTCAAGAACTTTTGTATATTTATTTCCAAGGTGTAGTTCAGTGCCTGTGTATTTCATTCATGCATTTATTCACTTGCCCTTATATCATTCTCTATAATAGTTATTTGTATACTTTTTCTCCCCACCCCCACCAATTAAACTCTGAGATCCTTGAAAGCAGGGCCTGTTTTGGCTCATTCTCTCTATCTCCAGGACCTAACCCAAATCTTTCCACACATTGGTGGCTTAATAAACGTCTATTGAATTAAACATTTTGGGACGCTTTAGGTGAAAAACTCATTTTAAAGAACACATATGCATCCTCAGTCTTGCAGCCAGACAAAGGGGTCTGTCTCCCCATCTTAGCAACATAGGAGTTGCTAAGAAAAGCCTTAGGCAAAACTGCCAAAAGTATTCAGGAAGGATTATATGTATTGGGCTGAGGGAGGGGGAAGAGATGAAGAGAAGCAATAGATGGGAAAGCAGGAGGGAAAAGAATAGAAAGCTTAAAAACAAAATGCCATCTGAATCAGAGCTAACATATTGCTCACCCAACACCAAAATGCTATAGAAATTATACAACATCCAAAACCTGTCAAATGAGATTTAGCAACACAGTTCAGAAGTTATCCCCCATTGGGTAACTGTCTATAATCCTGCCACAAACCCCTTAAGTGTTCATGTGAGGCATTCCATATGCTAAGGGCAGCATATCATTTCAGAGCTGTCAGCTTTAATTTCAATTTTATTAATTTTCCCATAAGCCTTCAGACATGTATTTCAGAGGACATATATCATGGAGATCGTAAATGCACACAAGGAAGCACTGTATAGTTATGGGTTAGGCAACAGGTTTGAAATGAATAGGAATCACCAAGAGACTATGGGAAGGATATTTAAATGTTAACTTGGTAAGTTACAGTAACATAAGTAGTCCTGCAAATGGGCTGATCCATTTGCAGATGGACAGCTCCTATCTGAAAAAGTATCTATATGTTTATTCTTAAGGGCTTTTTAAAAAGTTAATGAAAAGAAATATATAGTGGATTCAAGAAAAAATGGGGTGGTGATATATTCACCTTAATTTTTATTACTTTTTGATCTGTTAATTTAACAAAATAATAGAATTTGAGAATCATAATTTGATCTGATTCAATAAATATTAAGTACTTGCTACATACCAGGCCTCTGGAAGGCACAGAATCCATAATGACTGAAAGATTACAATTCCTTCTCTGAAGGAGTTATATTTTACTGAGTTTTGTATATATGTGTGAGGGAGGGGAAGAAGGACAGTAATTGTATACTGATTTGTACAAGAGTTAAATAATTTGGGGAAAAAGTACAATAATGATGATGATTGAAAGAGTCAAAAAAAGGGCATCTTCTAGGAGGTAGCATTTGAGCTGAGCCCCAAAGAGAGGTAAAGACCTTAAAACATGGAGGCGAGGACGAATTTTATGGTTCATTTCATCAAAAACCAGTTTTTCAGATGAAGAGCCTAAACTTTAGAGAAATTTGTTGTTTCCCTAACCATGGTCATGAAGGTAATTAGTGACAGAGCAAGAACATGGACTAAAGCCAGTCAATAATTTTTATTTGAATCTTTGTGGTAGATTGGAACTTTGTATTTCCTTATTTTCTCTTATTTGAGAGGGGAAGAAATTAGATACTTAGTGGTTATAGTAATGTGAACAGAAAACCTTTTCATGAAGCCCAGAAGTTTGCTGATTTAAACTGGGATTAGAAGTGGGCCAATGAGTTTGAGTCATAATACCCATATCAGTAAATTTCATATTGCTGTGGGATGTGTTCTGGGAGTATTTCAGACCATTTTCTTTCAAGGTCACAAGGATCTAGAGAGTGCTGGGGAATTGTAACCAAATGGAATAAGTCATACATTTCAAGTGCTTCCCATTTTCCGAATGTGGACAGTGGAAATCTACCTTGCCTGTCTTCCCAACCTTTTACTCAGTTACCCCATCCATTCCCCCAGTGGAGACTCCCAAAAGTTTGTACAACAATTTTTAAAGACTTCATGGCCTTTGATGCATTTTATCAATTAAGATACACAAAGCAGCATCTTTCTCTAAGTCTAGTCTCTTCTATACTTAAAATTCTCTCGCTGTTCATTTTGTTCTATATAATTTTTGTTATCTTCAAATTCTCAAATTTAGATAATTCTCTTAAGTGATCTGGAGAAGGTAGTGTCAAGAATAAGGTATAAAGGAGGGAATAAAAACTAAAAAAGCAGAAATGACAAAAATGAAATCAGGATTGGAGTTATCTTTTAAGGATCAGCTCAGATGCCATCTCCTAGAAGATGCCTTTCTTGACTCCTTCAGTTATTATCTCTATTGTGTTCCTCTCCCCCAAATTACTCAGTTCTTGGACAAATCTGTATACAATTATTGTCCTCCTTTCCTTCGCCCACATATATACATAAGTATCCATTAATTTTTAAATCTCATTCCTTCCTTCTATGTGAGTAAATTTTTCTCAACAATAATTGAATTCAGGGGCAAGAGAAGCTTTATTGGGGTAATATCCTAACCATACTTGACTCCATATTTCCCAGGTTCCCAGGTCCCTGTCTTGATTGTCAGAAAAGACCAGAGACTGGATATCTGCTCTCCATGTATTTCACACACACACACACACACACACACACACACACACACACAATGTTCTACTTCTTTCTCAAGGAGGATTGACAATCAAATCAACCTTTCTTTTACCACTATAAAGAGATGATAAACTATTGTCTTATGAATTCATTTAGAAACTGAGATGTAATCTGAGAAAGCTTGAAGTTTTTTGATTACCAGTCCTGTTTTCTTCATACCCATTCATCCCATGTCAGTTCCATGTCTCTAGTGAATCTCTTCCTTTCTTCCATTGTTACTACTACCATTCCCATTCTATTGTTGTCAAACTGCATGAAATTTCAGATCTATGATCTGCTCCCTTTTCCCTACTTCAAGGAATAAATAGATAGACAAATAGGTAGATAGACAGACAAATAAGATAAATAGATGAATAGATGGACAGATGGTCAAACAGATAGACAGATAAATAAATGGACATTCATATTATCCTCATAAGTGATATGGAGAAGTCAGTGGCAAGAAGAGGGTAGAAAGGATGGAATGAATGCCAAAAAAGCAGAAATGACAAAAGAATAAAGACAGGGATTGGAGTGTCAGAGATCTCATAATCTAGTAAAATTAAGAAACAAGGAGGACCAAGGAGGCCTGGGTGATTTTGCCCTCAACTTGAAGTTCAATAATAAATGTAGGTCTTACAAAGAAGTAAAAGTTAAAATCTTGATATTGAGGGCAACGTATCCTGGATTAGTTTAAAGAATGAGTTGAAATCTCCAGGAAAACAAGCAAGATCAGCAATGGATGGCTTGTCTAAAGTCTCACAATCCCACAACCCTTTAGTCTCTTTTAATTTCAATTGTTTCATTTACCAAACAAAAGAAAGGGTTGAACTAGATGAGCACTAAGGTCCCATCTTGATTATATGAACAAATGGTTCATGAATTAATAAATGCCAATTAGAAAATTATTGGGGATTTTTCATATCTGGCTATTTAAATGTAACAGCTGATTATTATGAACTAAAGGAGTTTGTGGGAATCCAGTCCCTCAGGACTAATGAGAGATAAACCTCCTCATTTAGTAAAATATCAACCTAAACTTTTATACATTTCTCAAAGGGACCCTCAAATGTAATTTCTTAGCAAACATTCTTATTTTCAAATAATATTTTACCTGTAGCAAGAAATTAAAACCTCTATTTTTAAGCACTCACATTTCTGTGGCATTTTTAAGTTTGCAAAGTAATTTTCTCACAAATCCCCATGGGGTAAGCTGCACAACTATTGTTATATTTATGTATGATGCAGAGCTTGCTTTATTCCAGGCACTATGCTAAGTGTTTTACAAATATTATCTCATTTGATCTTCACCACAAACCTGAGAGATAGCTGCTGTTCTCTTTTTATAGTTAAAGAAACTGAGGCAAACAGGTTAAGTGACTTACTTGCCCAGGGTCACATAGTTAGTAAATGTCGGAGGTGAGATCTGAGCTCAAGATTTCCTGTTTCGAGTTCCGCCATCCTGACCCTACTACCTTACAGATGAGAAGGTTAAGTAACTTGTTTTTAATAAAGGAAATGGTCAAAAAAAATATTAAATACATATTAAGTGCCAGATACTATGTTAAACACTGAGGACTCAAATAGAAAAAAAAAATAGAAAGAGTGCAGTCCCATTTCTGCATTCTAGTAGGTCACATTCTAGTTGGAGAGACATATAGGAAGATTCAACTGTATAATGAATGGAAGAGATCAAAAACTTTAAGGATATAGTGGTGGGATTAATGACAAGAAGATCTAGAATATCCTGAGAGTGAATGTGCAAACAAATGGCAAGGTATATAGCCCCAGAGGTAGGACAAGAAAGCAGGTGGTAAAGCTCAGAAAGCCTTGGAGCACAGTGGCAAAGCAGAGAATAATTTTTACCAAAAACATTTACCAAAAGGATGATCATTGACTTCTTGCTCATCCCAGTAACTATGTCTACTTAGCCTAAGGAAGAAGTCTGGAGGGGCCCAGCCCATGTTCATTAGAAAACTTAGTGGACTTGAGAGTTTGTGGAACAGGAACTGTTATTTTCCACAGGGGTGGAGAGGGGGTCGGAGCTGGGGATAGGAGAGTGGAGTCAACATCCAGTCAGAAGTTGGGCAAAGAAAAGGAGCATTTGCAGAAAGGTTGAGAGAGAAGGGCATCTTATGGCATTTATTTCACTGTGCCCTCTGACATCCAGATGGAGACTGAATGATGGAGGGGGTCTGGAAGGAGTCCCTGATACCTGATCATATAATACCTGTTCCAGGTAGGATACAAATCCAGGCCTCCTGCCTCCAAGTATGGCATTCTGTCCATTTTGACTCACTGATAAGCTTTTATAGAGGGAGGACTCATTCAATTGAATCAATGAAATAAATGGATGATGAGAAAAATGTGACTAGTGAATAGTTCATAGGAAAAAATGCTCAGGGTTTTTAGTTCAATGTGAGATGAAGATTCTACCCTGGACTAATCTTTTTAATGGGCAATTATCCGAGTACAGCTAAAAGAACTCTAGACTAGAGACTGGAGGACTAGGATTCAACTCTTTTCTCTGCCATTCTCTGTATGCCTTTAAGTCATTTAGCTTCTGTAAGCCTCAGTTTCCTCACCTGTAAAATGAAAGGATTAAACTAAAATCTCTTCCTTCATTAAATATAAGATCATCTCATAAAATTTGGATATTTGTAAGATAGACATTTGGTGGAGGTTATAATACTTTCATTAAATATTGATTGGGGGGGCAAATTTTCACCATATTTACTACTATCATTCTATAAGAAAAGATTCAAGACTTGGATTTATTCATCCAATAAATATTTATTATATATGCAAGACATTGTATTAGGCCTTGTAGGTAGGGGACTAGATCTGTACCTATATTTGTACAGGGCGAGGAATTCTTCGACCCATCTGGAGTTGCTGAGATCATTGATAATTGAAGGAACTTGACTAAATAACCTGAGTAGAATGTGCCCAAGGCAGACTCTGAATCTAGATCTTCCTGGTTCTGAGGACAGATAGCTATCTACAATACCATGCAATCTCTAGATCTCTACCTATAATTCCATGTGGCCTCTAGATCTCTCTCTACAATATGGTGCCACTTCTAGAAACAAAACCTCAAGAAACTGGGCATTTTGTTGTGGGGATGTACTGTGTGACAGAGAAGGAAAAATGAGGCAATGTGAGGAGAGGTTCTAAGGGCTGAGGATGGAGATAGCCTTGGATGTAGTGGGAGCCCTGGGCCTTTATGTATGATAGGGAACAACTAAAAGTTTTTCTAACAGACAGGGTTTGTTGGAGCAGCTTTGTGTGCCTGGGAGTGGGGGATGACTGGAATCAGGGAAATCAGGGAGAAAGATAGACAAAAGTATCCATTTGGGTCACAAGGGCCTAGAATAAAATGGTGGTCATGGAAATGGAAATAAAAATGCAAATATAAGAAATACTGTTCAGATCTCACTAACTGATCTGTCAGATAGGTGGCAAATAGGTGGTATTCTGTCCCGGGAATCAGCATTTCTGAGATTTAGATGGATTCAATCATAGCTCAACTGCCAATTCTTCCTTGAGCCCCTTCCGGATTTCTCCATCATCTTCTGAAAGCCCCATGTCCTATTACTTTGCATGCACTTAGTATTTGCTTATTTCAGTACATGTTGTAGGTCTGAGATCTGAGGTCCTCCCCAAGGAACTTTTTTTTTGGTCTTTGTGTATTTCACATCCAAAATATTTAATAAACATTTATGGGATTGAATTGAATATATATTCCAACTTATCCTGGAGTTTCCAAGATCAGAAAAATTCATAATCTGTAGGTCAACTTCTGGTACATCCTTTGAGAATTTTAAATCATTTTTATATAGAAGCACGCTGGTTAATTTTAACAACCAGCTCCCCTTTGCCCCCCAAAAAGTATCCTTGACAGATTTTTCAGTTTAATCTGCATTAACATTTTCTGTGTCATTTTCTTAAGTCTAAGCCATCGACAGATCAATTAATCAAGCGTTGATTTGTAGCATTTCCCAATTTGTGAGGTTTAAATACTCACATTGAAAATTTAACAAGCAGCTCTAACTAGCCAACTTTAGCCCGTTCCAGAAAAGCCCTGTCTCTATGGCATAATATGCTATAATATCATCCAGGTGGCATTGTGGATAGAGTGCTGTCCTGTGAGTCAGGAAGATTTAAATTCAAATATTGCCTCTGGCTCTTACTAGCTATATGACTCTGGGCAAGTCACTTAATTTTTCTTTAGGTTTCATCATCTGTAAAATGGGGATAATAATAACCCCACCTCCCAAGACAGTTCTAAAGATCAAATGAGATATAAAGTACTTTATAAACCTTAAAGTTCTACATAATAGTTAGCTATTATTATTATCATCATCATCCAAGTAGAACCTTTTGCTAGATGATAAATAAAATGTCACCCTTGAATATATACCATCATAATATTCCAAGTGTTGGAGAGAGAAATGTGAAATATGTAAATAAAATTTAGCTGTGGTAATGGCATGCACATTAACAGTAATTCATGTTTCCATAGCACATTACAATTTATTATAAAGCATTTTTTTCTCACCACAGTCCTATGAGACAGGTAGGACAAGCAGTATGATTTCCATTTTACAGATGAGGAAACTAAGACTCAGAGCGGTAAACCGGCTTGTCTGGGGTCCCATATCTGTAGTGTGTCAGGAGTAGACATTAAATGCTAATCTATTGACTTTAAATATAAGTCTTCTGTTGCACTGTTCATCAGCAATCAAAACATGTGCTGGCTTATGACAATTTTGTTAGCCTCTTGGTCATGAAACATGGGACCAAATGTTTGATGAAAGGACCATTTGCTTAAGAAATAATTGCCGGTGTGGCTGCCTCAGAGTCAGATGTTCCTTACTTGACTTCTAGCCATATTCCATAAAGGCTGTGGGCTGTGGGTGGAGAGAGCAATATAATATATGCTTTCCACCTGTCCTCCATTGAGCTTACTTGGAATCCTTGTTCACCATTCTGCCATACTCTGAAACTGAGAAAGGAGGCAGAAGGGGACTTGACACAGCATATTGGACAGGGACCAAAGTTGGCAAAGACTAAGGTAGCAGAAGGGAAGAAAGGTAAGAAAGATGAGTGAGACCTTTCCCCTGGTGCCTCTGAGGGTTGGTAGTCATAGGGTGGTTACCCATTACCACCAGAAATAATAATACTAATAGCTACCATTTATATAACATTGTAAGTGTACAAACGACTTTCCAGTTATCCCTTCTACATCATGACTGTCCCCATCACAATTTTGATATATCACAGGTGGCCAAAATAATATAAATGGAATGTATATCCTATGTCAGATTACTTGTCTTGGGGAGGAAGGAAGGAGGGAAGGGAGGGAAGAAAAAATATCGAAACTCAAAATCTTATAAAAATGAATATCAAAATCTATTTTATATGTAATTAGAAAAATAAAATACTATTTTAAAATTAAGTGAGGTCTTTTGAGGAACTTTGCAGAAGCTGCAGATAATGTGCTAAGGCCAGCAGATGACACAGAAAAAGTTTAGAGACTCAGAAATGCAGAATTGTTATTTAAAAAAAAAAAGGCATACTGGTAGACTCTGGTATCATATGAGAAAAGGTTAAGTCATTAAATGATTTTTTCCCCTGAGGCAATTGGGATTAAGTGACTTGCCCAGGGTCACACAGCTAGGAAGTGTTAAGTGTCTCAGATCAGATTTGAACTCAGGTCCTCCTGACTTCAGGGCTGGTGCTCTATTCACTGCACCACCTAGATGCCCCTTAAATGATTTTCTAAAGGAAAAAGATGAAGGGTCTGTCTTTATGGATTTTATATATATTTTCTAGATTGTGGGGATGCCATTCACCTAACCCCCATGGATATTATCTCGTGGATCCTCACAACAATCTTTGTGAACAAGGTATTATAATTTTCCCCATTTTATAATAATAATGAATAATGAAAATGATCATAGCATTTTAGAGTGCTTTAAGGTTTTTGAATAACTTTAGATGTTATTTCATTTGATTCTGACCTTGTAAGGTAGCTATACTTTGTTGACTTTACAGATGAGGAAACTGAGGTAAGAGAGGTTAAGTAATTTGTCTAGTGTCACATAACTAAGCAAGTCTATGGGGCAGGATTTGAACTGATTCTATCCAGCATTCTCTCTGCTATACTACTCTCTGCCTAAAGCAGACTAGATGAATTGAATCAGGACAGTGAGCCTGAGACAGATTAAATAATTTTCCAGAGTGATGTGTCCAAGAGAGTATCTGAACCCAGGTCTTCCTGTTTTCAATCTAAGAAATCAAATGTTATATACTACTATGCAGTGGCTAGACTGTAGGGCCTGGAGCCAGGAAGATTCATTTTCTGAGTTCAGAAGGGACCTTGGACACTTACCAGCTGTGGGACCCTGAGTCAAGTCACTTAACTATTGCCTCAGTTTCTTCTTTTACAAAATGAATTGTAAGGAGGAAATGGCAAACCATTCCAATACCGTTGCCAAGGAAAACACAAATGGGGTCATGAAATGGGGACATGACTAACTCAACAATAAAAACAATATTATATTCTCTCGCAAGAAGTAGCAAACAAAAGAAAAAACATAAAAGCTGACTTTCAGCCTGAATTTTTAGCTTGTAGCTTGCCTCATAGCCTTAAAGTTCTGGGAAACATTAGAGGTGATTATCTAAGGGTAATATCTGTATGTTTCTTGGGGCTCATTTTTCCTGTGGCGTGGGTGTGTAATCACTGGTCTCGTTCTTACATCTCCATGGAACTCAGCCTCAACTCAATGCTCTTGGCTGGGCCTGAGCTCCATCAGCAAATGATAAACTAGGCAGAAGCTTGAAAAAGATACGGTCCTGGCTCCTATGTAATGGATTAGGCAGCAGCAAAATGCAAATAGTAATTAAAAATATATCCTAGTCCTAACTTAATATTTATCCTCTTGTCCATTAGCTGCAGGCCTGTGAGTTCACAGGCTTTGTGGTCAAGACGGTTAAGGGTTTTGCTTTGGGCATTGTGGTCAACTCCTAACTTTGGTTGGCGCTCAGTGGGGTTATTAATAGAAAAGCTACAAATTTCTTGCTGCCCAAGATCTTTTTTTTTTCTTTTCTCCACCTTAGTAGCAGGACACCTTCTTCCCTCTCAGGGAAGAAAAAACCCTGTATGTTTCTGTAAACATCAAGAACCTTGTTCAATTATGGACAAAATATAGCTGACATGAAAGAAGGTCATATTTGCTTCTCGATACTTCCCTTCCAACACACAAGCACAATATGTATACAAATATACATTACATACATTACAATACACATACAAATATACAAAAGACAACTGAAAACATTTCCTTGAGTGATTATTTCTAACTCACTTTTTCAAGAAAATGTTGTTCAGACATATCTGACACTTGATCCCATTTGGAGTTTTCTTGATAGACATATTGGTATGGTTGGCCATTTCCTTCTCCAGCTCAGCATACAGATGAAGAAACTGAGGCAAACAGGGTAAAATGATGTGTCCAAAGTCACACAGCTAGTAAGTGTCTAAGGCCATATTGAAATCAAGAAGATGAGTCTTCCTGATTCCAAGCCAGGCAATGCTACCCCCGTACTACCTAGCTGCCCCCCAAAATGTCACTGCTTCTTTTCTAATTATAAAGTAATATGACACAAGGAAATCAACTGGGCATGGTAGAAAGAGGGCTAGACCTGAAATAGAAGATGTGAATTTTTAATCATAGCTCTGTCAAATACAGTATAGGATGTTGGGCAAATCACTGAATCCCTAGACCTTACTCTCCTCATCTGTAACATGACTTGGGGATGGGAAGGAAGCTGGATTAAAGAACTCTCCCACCTCTAAATCTAAATAAATAAGTTTCAGAAGGAAGTTTAAGCTGGAACTTACTTGAATTAGTGATTCTCTGTTTAACCTATATTAGATTATTTGCTATTTAGGGGAGGAGGGTGAAGGGAAGGGAGGGAGAAAAAACTAGAACACAAGGTTTTGCAAGGGTGAAGCTTAAAAATTATATTTAAAAATAAAAAGCTATTATAAAATAACCAAATAAGTTGTTCTCTCTCTAACTTTGGGATTGTAAAAGGTTATGCTTGGATTTCTATTACTGACTTAGTTAAGCACCAGGAAACGTGCTGGGCAATGGTAAAAGAAATATCAAAGGGAAACTTTTCCTGCCTCAAGGGATTTTCTAAAAAAATTTTTCCTGAAAAGCTTGGAGGATAAGATGGTAGAAAGAAGTAATATCAATTGAGAGGCCCATCTATTATGGTATCTAGGAATTGGACAAGACACTTTGTTAAAATTTTAAACTGGTAGTTTTTCTACTGGTTAAACCACAACGGTATATTTGCCAAGAAAACCCCATAAAGGAGGTCATAAAGAGTCAAACATAATTAAGCCACTTAACAACAGCAACAAAAACATCCACTCCAGATTTTGATGCCAACTTCTCTCTTACCAGTTGTGATCAATCCAATGTGAATTTTGTGAGGTCCATTTGCCCAATATCTGCCATTTCAAAAAAAAATTAAAATCTACATCTTAGATCTCATGGGAATCGATCCCTTTTATCAATTTTACCTTCTTTCATGCTATCATCTCCAAGGATTAAAAAGAAGGGCTGTATTAATAGTTGAATGAAATGATGAGAACCACATAATTCATGAGCCTTGCCCAAAGTCACACAAAGATGATATCACTATGATAATTCAAGATTGGAGTCTATTCTTCAAAAAAAAATTTTCTATATTTCTGAAAGATTATAAACTATGAGAAGAGCTCCCAAAAAATCATTCTTGGCATGTTTTCAACAAGGAAATAGAGAAGTCCTTTATGAGGTTATCAGGGAAGCTCACCTTCCCTTGGAAATCTCTGAAAATGGAATAGGCAGAGGTCTGTGCATGAAAAGAACACATTTGATGATATATACTATCAAAAGAAACTGAGGCAGACTGCTATAATAGAAAGGGTAAAATGAAAAAAAATCTGGGTCCCAAATCTTGCTCATTACTAGATTAGTTTCGGGAGTCATTTAATTCCTCTGAGCTTCAGGGTCTTTATGTATAAAATGGGCACGATTATAACTAAATCTTATGTGTTTTTTTTAATAATAATCAACATCATCACAAAAGAGTGTGACTAGAGAATGGACTTGAAATTTGAAACATTATACTTTAATCTAACTTCTGATATATAATAGCTTTGGAATAGTCAGTTGTGGATCTTTTCTTCTGTAACCTGTAATTCAACCATTATCCCAATATGACCCCCTTTTGCTGATGTGGAAGCTCTCCATCTTTTCCCTTCTGGGTCAGATGTTGGCTTTTCAAAGACAATTTTACCAAACTCTGATCCCTATGGACACATACAAGGCTGCTATTGGAACCCTACTCTTTATTCTCTCCTTCCCCCTCAGATAATCTTACAACTGTGGGAAGCACCTTGGCATTGGCATTGTACTCCAAGGCAGTGATCATTTATATCCCCATAATATCCCTCCCATCTTCTTCTCTCCAGTCATGCTCATCCTCTAGTAGAATACCTCATTATATCTTGCATTGACCATTGAAATGTGCTCCTAATCCTTTCCTGACTCAAATCATTTCCCATTTCAATCCATCCTCCTCTTAATGATTAGACTGGTTTTCCTAGAGCACAGAGATGACCATGTCCCAACCCTAAAACCAGGATAGAAAGACTTTGCCAAACAGAATTTGGATTTGGTACTGATGCTTCATTGAGTAGGTAGTCAATAACCTACAGTGATTCTCCCTAGGATCAAATAAAGACATATTTGTTTGGCATTTAGGGTCCTTCCCAACCTGACCCTTTCCTACTTTCCAGCATTATCACTTTCTGGTTCTCCTTTCTACATTTCTCATCCCCATCAAATTGACCCTCTTACTTTTCCTCCTACTCATTCAAAAACACAACTATAAATTTCAACATGAATAGGAAATTAAGGTATGATACCATCCATTAAACCAAACCACATAAAGAGGAATGGATTTATATGGAAAACTTTCTGCTGAGTGGAAATCAGAGATAATTCACTTTTGCCCGCTGTTATTGCATTGTGTGTGGTCAATATCCACACACAGAAATGTGATTGCTGCTGAAAAGTTAGGTTCACTGACTGGTATGACCTATAATTTTATTATTATATTGTACATCTTGCAAAATATCTTTGAAAAAGGAATTTTGTCCACTTGTGTAGTGACATTGAGAAAATTAACTGAATAATTAATTACTAATAAATCATTACCATTTGTAAGTTTCCCCTATTACCTGGAACATACTAAGGAATTTTTAAAGATAATGAATAAATATTTATTCATTGTTCTTAAGAACAGTGACACTTTTGGTACTATTAAAAGAAATCAAATATTTCCAAATATTTTCTTCTCATTTTAAAATTTTGTATTATTTAATAATATTCATAAATAATATTTGAATGTAATTATTAAAGATGACCATTATGAATACATGCTAAAATGTTTTTTTTATTTACCAGGGTGCTAAATAAAAAAAAAGGAGGTCATATTGCTCTAAGACTATAAATTACAGTAAAGTTTCCAGTCTGATCAGTAAGAAGGAAGAGAGGAAATAAGCATTTATATAGTTTCTGTAATTTACCAGTCATTATGCTAAGCATTATTTACAAATATTATCTCATTTGTTCCTCACAATATCCTGTAAGTTATACTTTAACATTAAAATAGATTTATCATTAAGCCCATTTCCAGATGAGAAAACTCAAACAGAATTTAAGTGGCTTGTCGAAGTACATGTATTCCATTACATTCATACATACTACAACTGATTCAGCCATTTCCCAATGGATGAGCATCTCCTCAATCCCCAATTCTTTGCTACCACAAAGAAAGTTGGTATAAACATTTTTTTCATTTACTTTTTCCCCCATTTTTATGTTATATTTAGAATACAAATCTAGTAGTGGTATTGCTGGATCAAAGGGTACGCATACTTTTATAGCCATTTGGTTATAATTTCAAATTGTGCTCCAGAATCATTTGATCAGTTCAGAACTCCACCAACAATGCATTAGTATTCCATTTTCCCACATACTCTCCAAAATTTATCATTTCCCCTTTTTTGTAATCTTGACCAATTTGATAGGTATGAGGTAGTACTACAAAGTTGGTTTAATTTACACTTCTCTAATCAATAGTGATTTAGACCATTTTTTTTCATATAACTATAGACAATGTTAATTTCTTCTCATGAAGATGGCCTTTTCATATTCTTTGACCATTTATCAATTGGGGAATGGATTGCATTCCTATAAATTTGACTCAATTTCCTATTTTTTTGAGAAATGTTTTTTTTAATCAGAAACACTGAAAAAATTTTTCATAGTCTTCTATTTCCTTTCTAATTTTGGTTGCATTAACTTTGTGCAAAATTTTTAAATATGCATTTTAAATATGTAATTAAAATGTAATCAGAATTATTCATTTTGCATTCTCTGTTTCTTGTCTGGTCATAAATTCTTCCTGTCTCCATAGATCTGGCAGGTAAAATCCTAACTTTCCAAATTTGCTTATGGTATCACTCTTTATGTTGGAATCATGTACCCATTTTGACCACATTTTGGTATATGATATAAAGATGTTGGTCTATGCCTAGTTTTTGCCATGCTATTTTCCGGTTTTCCCAGCAGTTTTTGTCAAGTAATGAGTTTTTATCCCAGAAGCTCTTAGAACCTCTGGGTTTACCAGGCAGTACATTATTGCAGTCATTGATGACTGCCTTATGTACTTAACCTGTTCTATTCATCCACCACTCTGTTACTTAGCCAGTGCCAAATAGTTTTGATGATTGTCATGTTGTAATGGAGTTTTAGATCTGGTATAGTTAAATCACTTTCCCTTGCATTTTTTCTATTAATTCTATTGATATTCTAATCCTACCAGATGACTTTTGCTATTTTTTTCTAGCTTTATCAAATAATTGTTGATAGTTTGATGGGTATGATACTGAATAAGTTAGTTTAGGCAGAATTGTCATTTTTATTATATTGGCTTGGTCTACCCATGAGCAATTGCTATTTTCCCAATTATTTAGATTTGACTTCATTTGTATAGAAGGTATTTTGTAATTGTGTTCCTATAAGACATTAAAGGTTATCTTAGCAAGTAAACTCTATATTTTATATTGTCTATATTTATTTTAAATGGAATTTCTCTTTATCTATTGCTACTGAGTTTTGTTTGTAATACATAGAAATGCTAATGATCTTTGTGGGCTTATTTTATATCATGAAACTTTGGTAAAGTCCTTAATTATTTCAAATAGTTTCTTTAGATGACTTTCTAGGATACCTCAAGTATACCATCATATCTACAAACAGTGATAGTTTGGTTTCCTTGTTGCCTATTCTAATTCCTTTATTTCTTTTTCTTCTTTTATTACTAAAGATAATTTTTCTAGTACAATATTGAATAATAGTGGTGTTAACAACAATCTTGTTTCACCCCGATCTTATCTGGAGTGCTTCTAGATGATCACCTTTACATATAATGCTTGCTGATGGTTTTAGATATTTAGTACTTACCATTAAAAAAAAAAAAAAAAAAACTATGCTCTCTAGTGTTTTCATTATAAATGGGTGCTATATTTTTTTGACAGCATTTTCTCCATCCATTGATATAATTACATAATTTCTGTTAGTTTTCTTATTGGTAAATTATGCTGATAGTTTTCCTAATATTAAATTAGTTCTAGATTCCTGGTATAAATGTCACCTTGTTGTTGTGTATCATCTTCATGATAAATTGCTGTAATTTCTTTGCTAATATGTTATTTAAAATTTTGCAGAAAAAATTCAAAAATGAGTAGATGCCCATCAATTGGGGAATGGCTGAACAAGTTGTGGTATATGAAGATAATGGAATATTATTTTTATTAAAAAGGATGAACAAGCTGATTTTAGAAAAGCCTGAAAAGATTTACATGAACTGATCCTGAGCAATTCAAGTAGAACCAGGAAAGCATTATACACAATAACAGCAAAAAATGTGCAATGAAAAACTATGAAAGGCTTGGCTCTTCTCAGTGGTTCAGTGACCCAATGCACTTTGGGGAGAAAATGACATCTGCATCCAGAAAAAGAACTAAGGAGACTGAATGTAAATCAACACATGCTATCTTCATTTCTTTTTTCTGCTTTTTTTTCCTTTTGCTCTGATTTTTCTCTCCTGATATGATTCATAAAGCAATGTGTATTAAAAATAAATAAATTTACTAGGAAAAAATAAAATAAAAATTTGCACAAATATTCATTAAGGAAATTGGTCTATAATTTTCTTTCTCTGTTTTGACCTTTCCTGATTTAGATATCAGTATCATATTTGTGCCATAAAAGGAATTTGGTTGGAGCCTTTCTTTGTCAATTTTTTCAAATACTTTATATAGTATTGGAATAAATTGTTTAAATGTTCAGTAAAATTCACTTGTAAATTCATCTCACCCTGGAGATTTTTTCTTAGGGAGTTCATTGATGGCTTGTTGAATTTACTTTCTCTAAAAAAGAATTATTTGAGTATCTTATTTCCTGGTCTGTTAATCTGGGTCTATTTAAATTTTTGTAAATATTCATCCCTCTCACTGAGATTGTAAGATTTATTGGCATACGGTTGGACAAAATAGCTCATAATTATTGCTTTAATTTCCTCTTTGTTAGTAGTGTATTCACTCTTTTCATTTTTGATACTAGCAATTTGGTTTTCTTCTTTCTTTTTTTTAAAATCAAATTAAACAAAGATTTGTCTATTTTATACTACAACAAGGATCAGGAATAAAATTTAGTAGAAAAAAAGTTGGGCTAGTAATTATTGATCTTAGACAAAGTCAAACTTAAAGATTCAATCAAGAGATAAAACTATAATATGTCAGTCTTACTGTTTTTGATTCATGTTTACATGAATGTAAATATATATGCATGTGTCAGTATATATGGGTATGGATGCATATAAGTTTGTGTGTGTGTGTAGATAGATATATGTATATGTATGTGGGTCTGTGGATAGGGGTGAATGTGTGTGTGTGTGCATAACATATCCATGTTTCACTATAGACTGCTTGGGGCAGGGGTGGAATGAAAGGGAGGAAAAGAATAAAGTAAAAAAGTGCTCAGCATTGAACAAAAGGAATAATCCACAAGGAAACAAAGAAAAAAAATGGACACATGAATATAATTTCTTCTATTATTATATACAATTTCTTAAATGGAAATTTATTGATATATATTTTGAATATCCCCTGATGTCCTGCTAGACACATTACAATGTTTTGTTTTATTTTGTTTTGTTATTTTCATTTTCTGTTTTTCTTTTTTCTAATCAGTTTTTTTTCTTATTTTCCATTTAGTTCAATAAATAAAAATAAAATAAAAAGATTTATTTACTTTGTTAATTTATTCATAAGACTAGCTCTTATTTTTATTGTTCAATATTAAGGAGGTAAATTAAATTTTAGAAAAGTTAGATATGATAAACTTCTGGAGAAAATTGAATGGGGATAGAAAGCAATATACATTTTTCTGAGTAGTACATGCCATTTACATTAAACTTGATCATATGTCAGGGCATAAAAACCTTACAATGAAAGGCAGAAAAGCAGAAATATGAAATGCATCCTTTATTTTTCAGGTAGATTTATCTAGTTCTGAAAGAGGGAAGATGAGATCTCCCACTAGAATAATTTTGCTCTCTATTTCTTCCTGTAGCTCACATTACTTCTCCTATACTTTTTAAGGAATTGTTTTCTTCAGTAAATTTTGTACTTCCTTTTCTAACTGATGACTCTTTTGCCCAAGTCTCATTTCTTTTCCCAATTTTTCTTCTGCCTCTCTTATTTGATTTTTTAAAATGCTTTTTGAGCTTTTTCCAAGATGACTTTTGGGCTTGAAACCAATTCATCTTTCACTTTAAGGTTTTGCATGTGTGCATTTTAATTTTGTTGTCCTCTTCTGAATTTGTATTTTGATCTTCCCTGTTACCAAATAGCTTTCTTTGATCAGAGTTCTTTATTTTAATATATAGTAATCTTTATTTTATTCAATTTTAGTCTATTTCATGACTTTTGAAGTTGAGTTCTGTTCCTGGAGGGACATTGTCCCAAGCTTCTTGTGCTGGAGAAAAAAGGCCTAGTTCCTTGATTTCTGTACTGGGTCTTTGGGTGCTATGTTTTGATCACTGTGCTATAGCTTTACATTCTAGTTGTGCCTGGGGCAACAGGGATTTCTGGATGAGCAGCTTGTCTTCTGCACTATCATTGGAGGCCTCACAACTGGCCTGCTGTGCCACTAGCCAGCTGAGCTGGGACAGTGGGGATTCAGTTGTGAATCTGTACTGTGACTAAGAACCTTCTTTCACCTGATGGCTTGCCCAAATATGTCTGTACTGGGCTGCACTGGACTGCACTGGGCTGCAATCTCCATTTACCCATGTGAGACCCTAGAAAATTGTGTAATTCAATCTTTTTGTACATTCTGTCACTCCAGAATTCATTTAGTCTTGATTTAATATTATTTCTGAGGAAAACTGGAGAGCTCAGATAAATTCCTGGCTTTTCCCTGCTATCTTGACTCCATCTCTCAATCAATATTTATTAAAATCTACTACATTCCAGGCACTATACTAAGGACTGGGAATATAAAGAGATTCTCTTCATTCAAGGAGCTTACAATTTAATAAAGATGGAAACAAAAACACATATACTAATCAAGTTATGTGCAGAATAAATTTTTTAAATGATTAATAGAGGGAAGGCACTAAAATGAAGAGGAAGGGAGAAAGTCTTCATATAAATGATGAGATAATATAAATAATAAGCAAAGAAAAATATTTAAGAAATTGAAGAGAAGGAATTGTAAGATGAAAATATTAATAAGTAATAGCTAAAATAATGCTGAATATTTAAGGAAATATAAATTGTATATTTAAAATACCTGCAACAGATTAGAAAGAGGAAAAGAAATTCAGTTGTTTTAGTCACTGAGGAGCTGAACAAAACAAGGAAAAGTGTTCTGATAAACTTTACCAGGACAGGGTTGCTTCTGAGTCCTCAAAAATATATAGTAATCTAGTGTCAGAGAAGGCATGGAAACTAGGTTTTCAATAATTGGATGATGGTGACAGTGATAGAAATTTGGGGGTTTTTAGGTTAAAATACATGCACTTTCCTCACATTGGGTTGTTCTTATGTTGCTCATGTCCCAACAATCTTCAAATTGGCTTCACTCCCATCATTTACCTTCTGTCCTTGTCCTGAGATGCCAATTGATATTTTACATCATCTATGGATACTACACAAAAATCTCCCTGACTATCTGACACAATCAGTTTCTTCTCTGGATATGAATAGGATTTTCATCATATGTCCTTCAGAGTCATCATGGATGATTGTGCTACTGAGAATAGCAAAGTCATTCATAGCTGGTCATCCCAGAACATTGTTATTACTTTGGGTACTATACATTTCACTTTGCTTGAGTTCTTGGAGGACTTTCCAAATTGTTTTTTTTTTCTTTGAAAGCATCCTGCTCATCATTTCCCATAGAACAATAATATTCCACCATAAACACACACCATAATTTATTGAGTCATTTCCCATTGATGGACATTCTCTCAATTTCCAGTGTTTTGCCTTATGTACTCTGCTTCTTTAATCTCTGAGAAGCAAAGCATTTTCCTTGGACAGGTTCACTTAATCTGTGTCATCTATCAAGGGATAGTACAACTCCTATTTCTTCCATATATTTGATAGATTTATCTCTAATTTTTAGTTTCTCTTTGTCTTTCTGCTAACGTTTCCTGCCACTTACAAATATGTTCAGGTTTCCCCTATTCTAAAAATTAATAAAAACAGTAACAAATAAACTCAGCTATCATTCCATGTTCCATCTCTGTGTATGTGCCTCTCTGTTTCTCTGACTATGTGTATACCTCTGTCCTTATATGTATCTTTCCGTTTCCCTCTTTGTCTCTCTCTCTCTCTCTCTCTGTTTCTCTGTCTCTCTCCCAGAAACTATACCCCCTATGTCCCATGGGCATGTTAAACTCATCTAAAAGTGAACTCATCATCCTTAATACTAGCAAGCTTCATATCCTTAAAATCTCTCTCTTTTTTAGGGAACCATCATACTCTGAATCAGTGAGGTTAATAATCTTAGAATTACCTTTTATTCTCTCTGTCTGACTCTATCACTGTCTCTCTCTGTGTCTCTGTCTCTTTGTTTCTGTCTCTCTGTCTCTGTCTGTCTCTGGCTATCTCTCTCTCTCTCTCTCTCTCTCTCTCTCTGTCTCTGTCTCTCTCTGTCTCTCTCCCCCTTTTGTGGATGTGTCTCTGTGTGTGTCTCTCTCTCTGTGACTCTGTCTGTCTGTCTGTCTCTCTCTGTGTCTCTCTGTCTCTATCTCTGTGTGTGTGTGTCTTTCTTTCTCCCATGCCCCAAATCCAATTAAGATGTCAGATCCTATTGATTTAATCATTATGTTGCCTTTCATATCAAATGATGACCATCTTGGTCCAAACCTTCTTCACCTCTCACTTGGACCACTATAAAAGCCTTTTAATTCATCTCCTTCCAGCACCTCCCTCCCTTAATTATCCATCACAGAGCTACAAAAGCAATCTTTATAGGTACACATCTGACCATGACACTCCCCTTAAAAATGTTCAATGTTTCCCTATTGGCTCTAGGATTAAATACAAACCTCTCAGCCTGATACTTAAATCCCACAATTAAGATCCATTTTTTCCAGTTTCATTTCATGTCAAATATAAGTATTGTTTCATTCTTTTTATTTGTATCCTAAGTGCCTAACCCAGTGCCTAGAAAACAGCAGATATTTAATAAATTATAGTTGATACTTTCCTGAAGCATAAGCTATGCTTCAGTCAAATTGGGTCAAATGGTTTTTCCCATTTGGGGTATTCCATCATCTTTGTAGTTGTTATGTTGTTCAGTCATTCAATAATCTCCAACTCTTCATGACCCTAAGGACCATAGCATGGCAGGTCCTTTTATGCTCCATTTCCCAAATTCTGTCTAAATTCATGCTCAGGTTTTCCATGATATTATCTATCTGTCCCATCTTCTGCTGTTCCTTTTATTCTTTGCTTTTCAATCTTTCCCAACATCAGGATTATTTCTAATGAACCCTGTTTTCTCATGTGGCCGAAATTTCAGCTTCAGCTTTGCTATTTGACTTTCTGTGAATAGCCTGAATACATTTAAGTCTCTTTACTCTCCAACAAACTCTCAAAATTTTTCTCCAGCATTACAATTCAAATGTATCAATTTTGAATTGATTAGCTTTTCTTATAGCTCAACCATCACAGCCATACATTGCTACCAGAAAAGCTATAGCTTCAACTATACAGACCCTTGTAGACAATGTAACGTTGTCTACTTTTTAGTATTCTGTCTAGATTTACCATAACTCTCCATCTAAGCAGCAAGTGTCTTTTAATTTTATGACTGTAGTTGCCATCAGCAATGATCTTTGAATCTAAGAATATATGACACTACTACCATTTCTTCCCTCCTAAAAAGTGATGAGAGCAGTTGCTAAAATCTTAGGGTTAATTTTTGTGTTTGTTGTTAAACTTCAATTCAACTTTTTCACTTTCTTTTTCATTCTCATCAAGAGGGTTCTTAATTCTTGACTTTCTGTCATGAGAGTAGCTGCATATTTTAGATTACTGATATTTTTATTGACATCCTTAATTCTGCCTTTTGATCACTTAGTCTGGAATTTTGTATTATGTACTCTCTGTAGGATTTAAATAAAAAAAAATAATAATGCAGCCTTCTTGAATTCCTTTTCCAGTCTTAAAACAATCGATTTCTTCATGTTTGGTTCTAACTTTTGTCTTTTGACCCACATAAAGGTTCCTTGGGATAACTATGATGATCTGGTAAACCCATCTCTTCAAGAACTTGCCATTTTGGTAAGGGGAGGTTAAAAAAAAAAGGTATCCACAATGTCAAATGATTTAGTATTGTCAAAGAAGCAGGCAGAAGGAGATATTTTTCTTGAACTTCCTTGTTTTCTCCATAGTCCAGAGAATGTTGGCAATTTAGTTTCTATTTCCTCTACCTCTTCCAAAATTATCCTGCTCTCCTAAAATCTCAGTTTGCACATCGCCGAAGCCTTTCAGAATCTTAAACATAAACTGGCTGCTGTGTGAAATGAACTCAGTTGTTCATGATTTGAACATTCTTTGGCATTAACTTGCTTTAGGATGGAATGGAAATTGATCTTTTCCAATCCAGTGGTCAATGTTTAGTTTTCACAACTTGCAGGCATACTGAGTGCATCATTTTAATAGCATAATCTATTAGGATTTTAAGAGGCTTAATTGGAAGCTCATCACTTTTACTAACCTTACTTGACTTCATTTTCCAGGATGTCTAGTTCTAGTTCAGTGAACCACACCATTGTGATTATCAGTGATAAGATCTTTTTTTGTATTTCTCATTCTCTTGCCACTTCTTCTCAATCTTTGGTGTGTTTTCTTAGTCATTTTTGCTTTTTATCATGCTCAGTTGTGCATGAACCATTCCCTTGATATATTCTTAAACAGATGTCCTATTTTCCTATTCTATTGTTTTCTTTTATATTTTTGTTGATCATTTATGAATTCGGCATTCATATGAGTCTATTTTCTTTTTCCTTGACTTTTTCTTTTCCTTCTTTCTTTAGCTATCTGAAAAGCCTTATTTGCCACCATTCATTTGCACAAGTTGTACCCCTTCTTATCATTCCCCATCTTAACTTTCTCACTTCTACTTTTGAAAAACCATATCATGCTTCACCTAAGAGGATGAACATATGTGTCTCAAGAAGATGCAATAGAATTATAACATAATATATTTCTCTGAATTGAGAAGGCTGTCTTCTTGGTCATTGTCAGATATCCTATCCCTCACTCTTACCTGTTCTACCCCTCAATACCTAATAGCACAAAAGTATTGTCATCTAGTACCTAAGATGTTATAGTCATAAGTCCTTTTGTACCGAGAATGGTCAGCACTAGATGACTCTGTAGATTGAGCACTGGGCCTAGAATCAGGAATACCTGACTTTCAAATTCTGTCTCAGACACTCACTAGCTGTGTGGTATCGGGCAAGTCACTTAGCCTCTATGAACCACTCCAGTATCTTTGCCAAGAAAACTCCAAAAAGAATCATAAAGATTTGGACATGACTAAACAACTGAATAACAACAAACCCAGAATGATCACTAAGAAACTTAACAATGTAAAAGGATTCAATTCAATAGAAACCCATTGTGTGGTGTTTTTCTCATTTGAGTAGCTGACCATGTTGCTTTCCTCAGCAGAGTCCTCCATGAATGACAACATGAATGACTGAGTAAATACTTTTCTGCTTAACTATGACAATGCTTCCATAGTGACCTTTAGTACTGAGCACATTTACTAGAAAGCAAAAAATATTAACATGCCTTAGAAGTCTTCAAGATATTATTTTACTATTTATTAGTCATCAAGCAATTATAAAGTACCGGCTATTTGCCAGGCACTGTGTGATGTTTTGGAGTTTCTAAGACAGGAAAAACCTTGGTCACCTTTTTAAGGAGTTCACAGTTTAATGTGTGAAATTACATACATATTGCTGCATAAGAAAAAGCTATTTGTAAGATAAATTTGAAATATTCAACAGAAGGAAGATATTTCCTGAAGTATTACACAGAATTGGGAAAAGTTTCCTATGGAAGGTAGGATTTTAATTGAGACTTGAAGGAAGTCAAGGAGGGCAGGAGACTTCTGTGTAATTTCACCGTGAGGAGAATACTTTGGCTCGTGTTACTCACTATTTCCAATTGCCAAGTTTATGTCCCAAGGTTCACTGTGCTTTGAGGAATGGTAAAAAACCTGACAAGATGTTAGAGGCAGGATGATCTGCATTTTAAAGGTGAAAGAGAAAAGCAATTGAGATTACAGCAGTTCCTAATCTTTGTGGAGAGTGGATTTATAAGTATCAAGCTACACCATGTAGAATTAACTGGGAACCCCTTCTCATGGAGAGGATAGCAGCAGGTGGTTTTCTTCTTTAAATTGCTTTTTATTTTTTCAAATATATGCAAAGATAATTTTCAACATTCACCTTTGCAAAACCTTGTGTTCAAAATTTTTCTCCCTTCCTCTCCCCTGTACTTCCATCCCCCAAACAGCAAGCAATTCAATATAGGTGAAACATGTGCAACTGTTCTAAACATATTTCCATATTCATCATGTTGCACAAGAAAAAAATAAGTTTAAAAGGTGAAAGAAAAAAGAGGAAAAAACAAAGAAATAATGAAAAAAGTGGAAAATATTATGTTTTGATCCATATTCAGTCTCCATAGTTCTCTCTTTGAATATGGATAGCTCTTTCCTTCACATCACTATTGGAATTGCCTTGAATAACCTCTTTGCTGAAAGGAGCCAAGTCTGTCACCATTGATCATCTTAATCTTAATATGAGCAGATGATTTTCAATCCACATGTTTCTATATCTTGGATTGAAAGGTAATATGGTAGCACATAGATAGCTTAGAGTCAGGAAGACTTGGGTTCCAATTCCACTTCAGATTTGTAGAAAATCTTTGCCCATGAGCAAAGAATTTTTCCTTCTCTGGCTCTTATTTTCCTCATCCAAAAAGAGAGGTGGCAGAGGTTGGATTCAATTACCTCTAAAATTCCTTCTGACTCTAAAATCTATAATCCTATGATTTATCATGCTATAATCTATTATCCTTGAACTTTATTAAGTGTTGATGGATAATAAACTCTGCTACTTCCCCATTGGAATTTTTTCATGAAATATATCATTAATTGACTTGTTTATTAATTGGCTGTGCTTCATGCTCTTTGAAAGAAAATAGCTTAATCAATATGTGGATATTTTTCAGAATTACATGAGGATACACACTAGAAACTTACTGTTACATATTCAGTTATGTTTTTCTATTCTACTATATGTGTGTAAATAGACATCCTATTTGCTATTTAAGTTCAGAAAATAAAAATTGCCTATAAAAAGAGGGGGAAACTGATTATAGTAAGATACCTCTACAGAGATTGCACAGAATTTTCATTATTGCTATAGACTAATGATGTTATATAAAGTTCTTATTTCATATAGGTGATATGCTTTGAGTTACATTAATAAACCCGTGGAATAGCCACGTTTGAAGTAACAAATTATACTGTGTAGAATATTCCATATTTAGCAGTTAGCAATTTAAAAATCATTTAAAGAAGAAAAACAACTTGATTGGATAAGATAAACGTTTTTCTAGGCATTCTGCATATTTTATGGAGATCTGGTTGGACTATATCTATAATATTGTGTCCAGTATTGCGCATGGCATTTAGAAAGGACATTGAAAAGACAAAGTATAAAGAGATCGACAACTAGTGAAGAGTCTTCAGTTAAGCCCATAGATAGATAATTTAGAGAAACTGGAGAAAAGATTTCTGAGAGATATAATGATTGTCTTGAATATATAAAATATTATTGTGTGGAAGAGATTAATCATATTTTGTTTGGCTTCAAGGGAAATAATTAAGAACAAGGAGATAACAAGGGGGCAAATTTAGCTTTAACCCCAGGAAAAAATTCCTGACAATAAGAAACACCTCCAAAATGGACCAGGATGCCTCAAGTGGTCCTGGGTCTTCAAACACCTAAATCTTCAGTCTGAGGCTGGAATTATTATTGGAATTATGGGGAATGTTACAAAAGAAAGATAAACATTGAACTAAATGGTTACTGAGATTCCTTCTGATCTGGAAATTCTGTGATTCTAAGTTCCTTTCAAAACTACATGCTTCTTGAATTTGAAGAGCTCAACAATTCTGTCTGTACTGGCATCCATCCACATAAGGTTGTGTTCAATGTGTATTTTTTTTATCTTGATTACATTTTATTCTCTTGACCCTTCTTTTAAAATTTAATATCTTATCTGATTTTTCCCAATTCTTTTTTTTTTACCACATTTTGAGTTCCAAATTCTCTTACTGGCTTCTTCCCTTAAAATCAAATGATTTGATATAATTATACATATATAGTCATGCAAAACACATTTTCTTGTAAGTCATGCTGTGGAAGAAAACAGAGACCAAAAAAAAAAAAAAAGAAAGAAAAGAAAAGAAAGAAAGAAAAATAAAGTAAAGAAAAGGTATCTTCAATCTATATTCATATGCCACCAGTTCTTTCTCTGGAAATGGACAGCACCTTTCATCATAAATCCTTCAGAATGTCTTAGATCATTGTACTGCTGAAAATAGCTAAGGTACTCAAATTGATCATCATATAATATTTTTTTTTACTATATATAATATTTTCCTGATTCTGTTCATTTCACTTTGAATCAGTTCATGTAAGTCTTGCCAAGTTTTTCTAAGAGCACCTAGCTGGTCATTTTGTCAAATGATTATTGGAAGAATTCCATCATTTATTCAAAAGCCATCAATAAAGTACCTATTGTGTTCAAAAGACTATTTTTGGTGCTGCAAAAGACATAGACATAATTAAGAATTGCCCCTATCCTTCTGAAGTTGATATTTGGATATTATAAGGAAAACAGTTTTATTTTTCATCAACAAACTTAAGGAAGGATTTTGTAAAAAGTCCTTCATCCCACAGAAATGAGATTCATATAACAATTCATTGGTAAAATGGTCATATCTAAAAGACCAACAGAATTTTCCCTACAAAATTCACAATAATTATTTATCTGACCTTTGTCCAATACCAACAATGACAATGAAATGTCTAGCAGCATCGTGCATGGGGTAGGGAAAAAAAGTATGTATCAACTCTCTTTTTTTTATTATTTAATAGCCTTTTATTTACAGGTTATATGTATGGGTAACTTTACAGCATTAACAATTGCCAAACCTCTTGTTCCAATTTTTCACCTCTTACCCCCCACCCCCTCCCCCAGATGGCAGGATGACCAGTAGATGTTAAATATATTAAAATATAAATTAGTGTATCAACTCTCAATAAGTACCTCAAATCTATTGACTATGGGGTCTCCTGATATCACCATACCGAAGATAACAAAGAAAAGTTGAAAAGTTAGTGTCCATGACGGTGGATTGAAATGGAGCCATCAATACCTATCTTTTTGGGTAATCTTTGTGCTAGCATCTCAGATAGCTTGATGCACAGCCCAGTGAACAAGACAATGAACTTACCCAGGAGAGCACAAAGACAGGACTCATTTGGTGGTTTGGCAGTTGCTAGAGCCTTTTTACTCTTTTAGCTCAAATGCCCTGGCTCCCTAATTAACATTTTCTAATTCCAGGAACACTCTAACTCCTGGAAAGGAAGGAGAATGAAATGCTTTATCCTTTTTTAAGTTAGATCTGTAGAAAGCTTCTAACACCTCCTATCACTATCCCAATGCAATCTTGATTCCTTCCAGGCAGAGTTTCAACCCTGTGTGGATGCCTTGTTCTGTTTCCATAGACATTAATTCAATTTGATAAGCCTTCATTAAGCACCGCATGTGCGTATCCATGAGAGAACCATATTTTACTAATAAGAACCTTCTTCTGTTATAACCTAAAGCTTGGCACACCATCATGAAATGCCTTAATTAGAAAAGTAATTGTTACGATTTCTACCTGATACAGAAACCTCAATTACAGTATACAATAAGCACCCTGAAGTCATAGTCCATTTCATTTTAAGTGCATCTCTAAGAACCAGTAAGTCAATCAACATTTATTAAACACCTACTATGTGTCTGAATGGGGACAGGTAGGTGGCACAGTGGATAGAGTACCAGTTCTAGACTCTAAGTTCAAGTCTGATCTTATATACTAGCTGTATGAACCGGCCAAGTCACTTAAACCCTATTTGTATCAGCATTTCATCTATAAAATGGGCACACACTGGGGAAGAAAATGGAAAGCCACTCCTATAAACTTTGCCAATAAAATTCCATGGACAAATGCTGAGGTTAACTAAAGTTAGACATGACAGAATAACTGAGCAATAAAAATAATAAAATGTCTGGAACAAGTGCTAGGGATACTAAAAGTGCTAAAAGACAGTCCCTAACCTTGAGGAAGTCACAAGTTAATGGAAGCATCTAATAGATTGTTTTGCATGTACTATTCTATAAAGCTTATTGAACTGAATTAAATTTCATTCAATCTATTGCACATTAAATAGTTCTTCACCATTTCTACCTGAAAAATTCAAGCTTCTTTTTAAATAATAGCTTTTTATTTTCAAAATACATACAAAGATAGTTTTCAACACTCACCCTTGCAAAATCTTGTTTTAAATTTTTCTCCCTTCCTTACCCTGCACTTTCATCCCCTAGGCAGCAAGTAATCCAGTATGTTAAACATGCACAATTCTTCATACATATTTCCACAATTATCATGCTGCACAAGAAAAATCAGATCAGAAAGGAAAAATAAAAATAAAAAAGAAGCAAGCAAACAACAAAATGGTGAAAATACCATGTTATGATCCGCAGTCAGTCTCCACAGCTCTTTCTGAATAAACTTGGCTCCCTATATCACAAATCTGTTGGAACTGGCCTGAATTGCTTCATTGTTGAAAAGAGCCAAGTCCATCGGAGTTGATCATCACATAATCTTGTTGTTGCTGTATGTAACATTCTCTTGGTTCTTTCACTTCACTCAGCATTTGTTCATGTAAGTTTCTCTAGGCTTTTCTGAAATCATCCTATTTATTGTTTCGTATAGAACAATAATATTCCATTGCATTCATATACCATAACTTATTCAGCCATTCCCCAACTGATAGGCATCCATTCAATTTCTAGTTCCTTGCCACTACAAAAAGGGCTGCTACAAACATTTTCGCATATGTGGTTTCTTTTTCCCTTTTAATGGTCTCTTTGGAATATAGACTTAGTAGAGACACTGCTGGATCAAGGGGTATACATAGTTTGATAGCCTTTTAGCCATAATTCCAAACTGCTCTCCAGAATGGTTGGATCAGTTCACAATTCCACCAACAATGTATTAGTGTCCCAGTTTTCCCACATCCACTCCAACATTCATTGTTATCTTTTCCTGTCATCTTAGCCAATCTGAGAAGTGTGTAATCATATCTAAGAGCTGTCTTACTTTGCATTTCTCTAATCAATAGTGAAAATTCAAACTTCTTAACCTTGAATTGATGGACTTATTCAATCTTCCTCTAACATAGAGGAAGATTCAATATATAGAGCTCTAGATCTGGACTCAAGACCTGAGTTCAAATTTAATTTATGTCAGTTTCCTTCTCTGTAAAGTGAAAATAATAATAACACCCTCTTTCCAAGGTTATAAAGAGAATAAAATGTGGCAACACATTTGTTGTAAAACACTTTGCAAATTTATTAAGTGCTATACAAATGCTAGCTGTTACCTTTCATGGTAGTATGATGTCTTTTTCTACAAACATTCAGTCTCATGAACTAACCATATCCCTGTGACTGTAACCTCCCTACCAGCAAAATTCTGCTTTTTTTTGAATCCTTCCCATTCTTGAGGGCCCCATATCAGATGTCCCCACTTACATCAAATCTTTTTTTGGAGTCCTTGGTGTATGTAATTTCCCCCTTATTGCATTTTTCCAGGAATTTCCCTCATAGCTATCACATTTCAGTCTATTTTTACAAGTTATTCACATATTTTTTTACAAATTTTCCCCATAGGTATTTTATTTCTTATATTTAAAAAAAAGTTCTCTGAGGACAAAATTGAATTTTTGTCTCTGGTCTCCTACACACCTATCCCATTGTGTTGTAAATAGTATCAATTTTTTTTCTGAATTAATGTTAAACTGTTGTCCATTGCAATTACAATTATTGGAGCATATAGTATGAGGAACAGTTGAGTAGGAATCTAAGGGCCTGGATTTAAATCCAAGCTCTGTCACCTACTTATCTGGGTGACTTTAGGCTAATCTGTTACCATCTTTGGAGCAGAGTTTCCTGATCTATAAAATGAAGTCTCTGCCAATGA
This sequence comes from Sarcophilus harrisii, assembly GCF_902635505.1. NCBI lineage: Eukaryota > Metazoa > Chordata > Mammalia > Dasyuromorphia > Dasyuridae > Sarcophilus > Sarcophilus harrisii. Next base: position 256,177,087 of record NC_045430.1, on the reverse strand, counting down.
CTAAATCTGATTAACTCTGATACTATACCAATATCCATGTCAATAAACACTGATTAATTACTTTGTGCCAAGAACAGTACTAAACAGAGGGTACAAATAAAAAATAAAAGGAACAGTTCTCCTTCTCAAGCATACAACCACATTAGATGGCGCTTTGCAATGTATAAAGTAAGTATTTTCCTCACAATTCCCTAACTTGAGTAACACCCATATTTTGATCTCTGATTTACTCTTATTAATCCAAATGTCAGGGAAGAGAGAGACTTGTCCACAGTCACATAGATAGCAACCACCGGAGTGGGAATTCAAAGAATTACAGAATACCAGAGCTGGGAAGAGATCCCAGAGGCCATATAGTCTAAGCCAAAGCTGAATGAGAATCCACTCAATAATAAGCACTAGAGGTAATCAGCTTTTGTTTGATTGTGATGTGCAGGTCTCTTGACTCCAAGTCTAGCACTCATTCTATTACACTATCCCACCTCTCTAAAAAGCCTAAATAGATAGAAATGAAGAAAAGAGGCCAGTGATTCTGAATATACGTGTTTTTCTCTACCATTTCTATTGTTTTGATGTGAATTCAACTCTGTCCCTCTACAATTCTGCATTAGATCATTTCTATCCTTGTAAATTATCTATGGAGGAAGCACTGAACATTACCACATGGACTTTAGCAAATGTCTCTATTAGAGGAATCAATATGGAATGACTTCAAGCTTCTACCATTATCACGTTTTTTAAAAATTCTTATTGGTGGTCTTTATCACAGACTGTATTCCATAACAGACATGTCTACAATCATAGTTCAAGAAAGTCTTAATAATATCATCAGTTTCATCTCTCTCCTTTCCCTATCCCTACCCCCAAATAATACAGCCTACTGTAATATATATATATATATATATGGAACCATAATCATCACCAAAATAAAATGAATTAAATCTTCTCTCCCACCCACAAGTGTAAACTTTCTTGTTACATACTAAAGAACACATAGACAAGTGTTTTTGAAATAGAAACATTTTACATGCACAATGTTTTCTCTTGTATTGCCTTGACAGATGAAACGTGTTTTCAGGAGAATATGTTGGTGTTGCTAACAAATGTTTACAGGATAGAGATGATGATTAAAATGGTTCTTACTACAATCAAGATTTTTTTGGACTGATAAGACAACTAAGTATTTTCCAAGTGTTTTTACTTACTATCCTGACTATAGAAAAACTCTTATTTAAACCCTACCAAAAGCATATAAACATTTTGAAACCTTATGCCCTGAAAATCTGGTTACTGTTTTAAAAAACTTATATTATTCCTTTGCAATGTTTCATTCATCTGTGCAGATTTGGCCAAATAAAAATACACACATTTTTCTGTGCATATAATTTCTTTTTTTTAAAAAAAGTGTTTAAAAGAATAGTACAAAGACACAATGTTTGTAGAGCCAAAATAAATTATTTCATAAGTAAACACTGAAAAAACAGTTTGTAAAGCATGCAAAGATTATTTTATAGGCCATTTCTAAACTCAGTAAAAATTATTTAAGGTGAAATAATTGTGTCAATATAATCATTTATTGTCCTTGAAAGGAATCAAAGTTGAAACAGACTTGCGAAGAACCTGTGTGCACAATAGATGCTCAGTAAATGATATAGAACTAGAGATTGTTTGCATTTCCATAGTCCAGTCCTAGTGAGAAGGATAAGAGTGATAAGTAATTAACTTTCAACTTCAATAATCTAAGATTGAAACAGTAAAGTGCTTAATGGGATTTGTAAGTATATGTTATGTAGAGTGAATCAATGAATGAAAAGCATTTATTAAGAGCTTACTTTTTTCCCAACCACTGTGCTAAATGCTAGAGATACAAATACATCTGATTGGCTTTAGCTTCACTCCAGGTATTTTCTGCCCTGCTGGCATGTACATGAACATAAGACTTCCCCATTAATACTACCATTTTTCTTTCCTTGCTTTGAGAATTATAATCAAATAAACAGCACAATTGTCTTGGGGGAAAACATGTCAGTTGAAAAATCATGCCTCATGGATCCAATCACTACCTTTGAAATATTCTGCCTTTCCTGGCCATTAGTTCCGTGTGTGTGTGTGTGTGTGTGTGTGTGTGTGTTCTCTCCTTAATTAGAATGTAAGATTCTTGAGGGTAAGGACTATCTTAGTTATAGCTATGTTCAAGTTCTGTCTTTCCATCTCCTTTCCCTTAATGCTAGAAATATAGATAAGTAAATAATTTTGTGACTGACATTATCAATATCTTAACATCTGGATTCATAGCCAAGTTTTCAAGGGAACTATCCAAGGTCCTGAAGATATGGAAAACTAAGGCCTAACCCTTCCCAGGAGGAGCTTACATTCTAGGCAGAGAACATATTCTTAAAAAGAAAAATAACTATGCAGAGCATCATATGCTTTGTCAAACCAGATAAGAAATTTTAGTGAAATTGAAAGAAAACTATACTTATAGTTAAAGCATATTATTTCTAGTTCTGGTTCTGCTGCTATATAGCTATATTTCATGAAAAAGCCACTTCTATTCCCTGGGTTTTAGTTACTCTATCTCCATATTGAGAAAGACTAGATTATTTCATGTTCTGAATATTATGAAAAGCTATTGAGGAACAGAGGGTGGAACAAAGGTTGAAACAGGAAATTTTCACAAGAGAAACAAGACTGAATTTGGACAAATTGATTCACATGAGACTAAAAGAGGAGGAGGGAGACTCCAGACACAAGAAGAGATATGAAGATGTTGATTAATGACTGATTTTAATGTGCATGATAAAGGGAATCTAATCATTAGGAATATGGTGAGGGATTGAAGCTCAGTAGATGAGACCAGTCTAGATAGATATTGGAATTATGTGCATGGAGACAGTGTTTAAAATCATGATATAAAGAGAATGTTGACAGAAAAGAGCCAAATATTAAAATTTGCATTATACCCATTTGGGGGTAGGATTAAAAAATGTGATTCTGTGAAGGTTAAAAAAAAATCTAGGAAATTATAGAAAAGCAAAGTACTGTGGTGTCACAAAAACAAAGGGAAGAGAACATTTCAGCAGTCATACAAAGGCCAGAGAGAAAGACTGTTGTATTGTTCATTTGATCTTAAGTGCCGTTAGAGAGCAAACTAAGTATAATAAAATACTAGATGAGTAGAAAATGGATGCTCATGGGAAAAGGGTCAGGACATTCAATTGTAAGGAAGTAGCATGAGCAAAGACACAGAAACAAGAATTATTATGCCATAATAAAGAGGTTGTTGACCTTTCTGATGACAATTTGGTAAGTAGGATTCCTCTCACACTTTGAATGTTAGTTTCTTTATCTTTAAAATGTTCATGAGATTATTTTTAATTTTTTTTATTGAACTAAATACAAAATAAGAAAGAACAGGATAGAAAAAGTAAGAAAATTGAAATAAAAAAATTGTCATGTGTTCAGCAGAACACTGAGGAGAATTCAAAATATGTAATAATAAATTTATATTTCAAAAAATATATAAAGTAAGAAATTATATTTATGTGTCCATCTTGTCTTTGTTTCCTTGTAGGTTATTCATTTGTTCTCTGCTGAGCACTTTTTACTTTATTTTTTTTTCTCCTTTCGTGTATCCCCTCTTTCCCCAAGCAGGCTAAAATTATGTGCAGAAATTTTTATATGTATATATATAATTCACATCCCCCACAATATACATATATCTATATGCAATATACATCTATATGCATATATACACACATATATAGATATGTACATTTAATCATATGCAAACATATCTCTAAAATAATATTAATATGGCTGACATATAATGCAGATTTCTTTCCTGATTAAATCTTCGTTTGACTTTGTCTAAAATCAATAATTAATAGTCCTACATTTTTTTTCTAATAAATTCTACTCCTGATCCTTGTTGTAGTGTTTGTGTATCTATTACTTCTTATCCCTGATAACTCTTCTACTTTAATTTTTCTCCATAACTTGCCTTGCTATTACTTAACTTCCCCCAATCAATGGATTCCTCCTTTGTTTTCTCTCTTTAGCACTCCCTTCCCTCTTTATCTCATTCTCATTAATCTACATACCTTTTCCTATTTTTGTTAATCTAAACACCCTTCTGTACTCCACTTTATTCTATGCTAACCTTTAATCCTTTCCCATTAATCTACATACCTTGTCTCACTGCCATAAATCTACACATTTTTTATTATCCCACCTTATCCTATTCCCTCCCCTTCCCCTATTTCTTTATAGATTTTGGAGGATGTTATACCTACACGGTGTGTGTGTGTGTGTGTGTATACATATATGTATATGTGTGTACATGTGTGTGTACACACACATTGTTCTCTAACCTGTTTCCAATTTGAATAGTTTTTCAGAACTATGATCTCTCCTTCCTCCCTCTAATATCTCTCTGTTAGTCATTCCTCTGCATCTCATTTTTATAACATAATTAACCATTTTTACCTTTTCCTAGACAGTTTTATTTTTAGAATCAGATCTGTCCCAATCTTTCTTTTGAGCTACCCAATTATTGATGTCAATTTTAAATTTATGGTATACATTTTCATGTAAAAAACATAAATGATTTGTTCATGATGAGTTCCTTGAAATTAATCTTTGATATTGACTCATATATTAAATTTTCTATTAAGTTCAGGCTTGGTTGAGAGAAAGTCCTGAAAATCTGGAAGTTCATTGAATGTCCATTTTTTCATTCAATATTATGGATAATTTTGTGAGATATGATATTTTTATCGTTGTCTGAGTTGCTTTGATTGTTGGTATACATCATTCCAGGACCTGTGGTCTTTTATTGTGCCTATTGATAAATCTTGCAAAAATTTTAGGTCTAGCATATTTGAATTGTTTTGTTCATTTGTTTCTTAGTTTGTTAATTTTGTTTCTTGCAAAACTTTCTTTTTGAGCTGGGGATTTCAAAATTTGGCAATAATATTTCTATTTAGTTTTCCACAAAGGATTTCTTTGAGATAGTGATTGGAGGATTTTTTCTATTTTTCCTTTCCCCTTATGTTCTATTATTCCAGGACAATTTTCTTTATTGCATTATTATGTGAAGGTTCTTTTTTTGGTCACAGTTTTCAGATAGTCAAATGTTTCTTATATTTTCTCTTCTTGATCTTTTCTCTAGACCTGTTGTTTTTCTTATGTTTCACATTCTTTTCTATTTTTTTCATTCTTTATATTTTGGTTTGTTATTTCTTTGTTTCATACCATTACTGGCTTCTCCTTGCCCAAATCTGCTTTTCAAAGAATTGTTTTCTTCTGTAAGACTTATCTTTTTTTCTAGTTGGTAACCTTTTTTTTTTTTTTTTTTTTTTAGTTTTTCCTCAATCTCTCTCACTTGAATTTTAGTGTCTTTTTTTTTTTTTTTTTTTTTTTTTTTTTTTTTTTTTTTTTTTTTTTTTTTTTTTTAGTTCTTCTATAAATTCTTTCTGGGCAGATTGCTATTTAAAGTTACTCTTTTGGATAGAAGCCTTTTTTACTTCACTGTCCTCCTCTGAAGATAAACCTCAGCCTTCCCTATTCCTATAGTAAGTTTCTATGGTTGGGTTCTTTCTTCTTTGTCTGTTCCCTTTTTTAAAATGAAAAGTATTTGTGCAAGCAATTCCAATCCTGGGTTTTAGGGGATTGGTGCCTCTATCTTCACTTCAGCTCTCCACTCTGACCTGTAACTCCAAACCAAAAACTCTTTCCTCCTGCAAGCACCTGCAGCCAAAAGGGCTGCCCCACTACTTCTGCACTTGCTGGATGTGCTGGTTCCCTCTTGTCTAGGACCCTATCTCAATAGCTCATCTGGGTCTAGTATTCCTAATCAACAGAGGTTTCCTTAGTTTTTGCAGACTAAGACTCCTGACTCCTGATGCAGACCAGGAGGTGAAAGTTTCTTTGGTTCTCGTTGAGTTCCTGCCTTAGCTAACCCCAGGGTAACTTACTTGTTATTTCTATTGTGCTAGCTTGGAGAAGTTTACACTCCCATACTGGAAGCTTTCTTTTGGTTTGGTTTGTAGGATATAAGGAGCCCTGTTCTGTCCCAAGTTTTCCTTGTTTTCCACTGGTCTATGTTTGCCCTGAGGAGCAAATTTGTTCTGTTTGTGAGGGAAATCTAAAGAGCTTGAAATTTTCTGAACTACTCTGCCATATTTCCATAAACCTTCCCACTATGAGATATAATTTTAAATGTTCTACACAAATAAACGTAATGCAATTAAATTTGGAAGAAAACTGTAAGAATTTTTTACAACAAATTTATCTGATAAAAGTCTCATTTCTCAAATAATTGAGCCAAATTTGTAAAAAAAAAAAAAAAAAAAAGAAAGAAAGAAAGAAAGATAGAAAAGAAAGAAAAATAAAAACAAATATATGATCAAATGATATTAAGAGGCAGTTTTCAAAAGAAGAAATCAAAACTATCAATACACACATGAAAAAATATTATAAATCACTATTTATTAGAGACATGCAAATTAAAACAATTTTGAGATACACCTTGCATCCACCAGATTGACTAACATGACAGAAAAAGAAAACAACAAATGCTAGATGAGATGTAGGGGAAATAGGACCTGAATGCATTGTTGATATAGTTATGAATTAGTCCAAACATTCCAGAGAACAATTTTGAACTATGCCCAATAAACTATAGAACTGTGCATGCTCTTTGATCCAACAATACTACTACTACCTTTGTATCCTAAAAAGATCAAAAAAAAAGAGGGAAGATATCATTGTACAAAAATACTTATAAGAGCCCTTTTGTTGTGTCAAAGAATTAGAAATTGAGGGGATGCCCATAAGGAATTGCTAAACAAATTGTGGTACGTAATCATGATCAAATGTATTTGGACTATAAGAAACAATGAGCAAAGACGTTTCAGAAAAAAAGCTGGTAAGTCTCATATAAACTGATGCAAACAAGTGAATAGAACAAAAAAAATGTACATAGTAATAGGAATATTGTAATGATTGACTGTGAAAGACTTAGCTAGTCTCATCAAGATATATTCCAGAAGAATTCTAAAGGATCCATTATGAAAAATGTTATCTACTTTCAGAGAGAATACTAATAAACTTTGAGTGTAGATGGAAGCAGTTTTCTTTTTACTTTATTTTTTCTTGAATTGTGTGTGTGTGTGTGTGTGTGTGTGTGTGTACACCATGGCTAATATGAAAATATGTTTTTCATGACTTCATCTCTATAATTGATACTATATTGCTTGTCTTCTCAAGGGGTGGGGAAAAAAGGGAGAGAAAATTTGCAACTCAATTTTTTCCCTGAGGCAGTTGGGATTAAGTGACTTACCCAGGGTCACACAGCTAGGAAGTGTTAAGTGTCCAAGACCAGATATGAACTCAGGTCCTCCTGACTTCAGGGCTGATGCTCTATCTACCAGCTAGGTGGAAAGGGCAACTAGGGCAACTCATTTTTAAAAAATGTTAATTTTACACACAATTGGGAAATATTTAATGAAATAAATAAAAATATATTTTTTTAAAAAGTCTGTAAGAAAGATAGGTGTAAACAGAACCTATTCAGTCATTGAGAGCTACATGCAGTGAAGGCTTGAACTGAGGTTAATCATTTTCACACACAACTACTTAATCCCACAGTTAACAATTAGCAACTATAATTAGGCAATAGATTTCACACATCCAGCTAATTATCCAATTTCAAGAGAAGTAACCTAGATGCTCTCACCATGACCACAAAAATAATCCATTTCACTTTCCTCAGTGATGGAGGTTTTAGAGAAAAACTTTGGACACAGTTTACATTTGCCTAATGACTTAATATGTCTCCAAGTCGTGTTCTTCCTTGAATTTTCAGTAGAATCTAAGATGGTTGAACACTCCCTCTGCTTTTATTCTCTCTACTACCCTGTTCTGTTCCAATTAGTTCATATCAGGAAACACTTATTAAGTACTTACTATTAGCAGGACTGTGTGTTCTTCCTACTACAAATGTACCTGTTAAGTTGTTGGCCAATTCTCCTCAAGCTCCAATAATAGTACTTTTTCTCCTTTTAGTCTCCCAAATGTAGTCATTGCCTAGCATCTTATCACTATTCTCTTTTTTGGTAATCTTATCCACTCTCATGCTGTCAAATATTATGAGTGGAGGATACTCAAATCTATATTTCTAACTCCAAAATCTTTTATGGGATATGGTGATGCATGTTTCAACTTTTATTGATCAATAGATCTCCTAATGAAATATCAAATTGTCAATGACTATAGCAATATTGAGGAGTCAAGATGTATATGGAATCATTGGTCATCATTGAGGTATGTGACTAGACGTTAATTAAAAGTTTCTTATGGATGATCTATGAAAGCAGCAGTTGACATTAGAAGATTTGCTCGAATCCATTAAGTGGCATTGTACACACCTGGAAAAGTCATGTCAAGTGACTGAAGAATGGGTAAATGCTATAAAAACTTGGCTTAACAGCCCAAATATGTCCCATCTTCCAAAGAAAATAGATTATTTTCCAAGGCAGAATTGAAAGTTAGCAGTAAGAATTGCAGGTGAATAAGGATCAATACTTCAGCAAATATTATGAGATAGAGGAATGTATCCAGTAATCAGAGTACCATTTCTGAGTGCTAAGTAACAATCTGCAAAATACCAATTGGTGTTACTTCTGTAGGAGAAGAAAGAAAAGCTCTAGAAATTTTTTTTTGTTTGTTTGTTTTCCAGATTATTTGGAAGAATGAGATTTGAATTTGGGGGCTTAATGTTTAAGATCAAGATTTAAAGTAAAATGTTTAAAATGAAAAATAGGCTCTTGACCAAGGAATAACTGCATGTAATAAACTGAGATTTGTAATTTGTTTAAGAACACATTTGTAATTGAATTTTTTTCAAGAAAACATATAGAAAGTTAGAAATGTATAAATCACAAAAAATGTACTGTCCAAAAATGATTAGTGAAAAATCAAAAAATAGTGATACTAACAATTTCTGTGACCACACACTTTATAATTTAGTACTTGTTTAAAAGGGGGAAAGACTTTTAGTTAATCAGGTAGTCCCAATGTCATCTATTTGATCTAATTTTTATTGTTGTTAAAAGTTGTCTTTATTCTCAATCAACTGCATCATTTTTGGTTTTTTATCTATTTTCTTCAGCTTACTTAATTTTGTACAAAAATTTCATGGTTCTCCAATCTCTTCATATTTGTCATCCTTAAAGTACAGAAATCTTCTACAACATTTATATGTCACAATTTATTTCAAACATTGCCCAATCGTCAAGTCCAAACTTTGTTTTTAAGGTTTTCCAATTATTATAGTGCTGCTGTGAACATTTTCACATAGATAACACTGAATAGTTGGCTTGGGATTTGTAGAGGGATGCAGTAATGGGATTACTAAATCAAAGAGAATAAATAATGTGTCATTTTTATATGTTTGTATTTTTTTTTCCAAATGATAGGACTAATTTACAGATCTGACAGCATTGAATTTACCTGTTTCTTTTCCCCAGTTTTGTCGACACTGATTTTTTTGAAACCATGTTTGTATATTTAGATGGAAGGTGATATCACAGAGTTGTTTTCATTTTAATTTTTCTAATTATTAAAAGTTTTTAAAACGTTGTCATGTGGTTGCTGATCATTTATGTGTCTTCTTTTTAAAGCTACTTTTTCATATTTTAAACACTTATTTCTTGGAGAAAGGCCCTTATTCTCAAAGATTTGTATCAATACCTTATAGAATTTAGATGTCAGAATCTATCAAAGATTTTTAATGTAAAAACTCTGCACCATCTCTTTTTCCTATGCTAAACAAGATAGTTTTCTATATATGAAAAAATTAACTTTTAGGAATTTAAACTATCTTTTCCAATTTTTCTCTATATTTTACACATCAATTTGGTTGCTGAATGGTATTTGTATATATGTTTATATAATTTCCCTCAACATATTTTGGAGCAAATTTTAGTGTTATTTATTGATTTTAAATTTATTGTGGTGTGCTTTGTAAGTTTCTGGTTTAAAGTTATTTTCTGTCAAACTGCTAACTAAGTTTTCCTTAGCAATTTCATTGAAGGAATTGTTCCTTTTAAAATAATTTCTGTTCTTGGTTTTATTAAATACATAGAGATTAAATATCTCTATTGAATCCATTCTGCTAGTCTTTATTTCCTATTTTTAATCTAATATCAGATAGTTGTAACAATTACTACTTTATAACATAATTTAAGATTCAACAATTCCTTTGCTTTTTTTATTTTTGAAAGTTACATACCTTGATATTTTTAATCTATAGTTTTATCATATTCATTTCCTAATTATTTTGTCTAATTATACGAGAAATTCCTTTAGTATTTTGATTGGCATGGCATTAAATCCTGACATTTATTTCAGCAAATATATCTATGGATTAGTACATTCCATGAATAAATATTGATTCTCTAGAGTCATTTTTCTTTAGTCTTTTTAACAATACATAGCAATACTGAAGATCTGTGTATTCATTTCTTAATCATTTTATTGTATGATTTTTTGTTAATTTTCTAAGAAAACTTTCATATTATCTATAAACAAACATATCTTGGCCCTCTTTTGCCAGTATTCATTACCTTAATTTCTAAACATATAAATATAGTTAACATTCAAAAGACAATGTCAGATAATAATGGTGATAGTCTTCATCTTTGCCTCATACCATCATGTTATTGGAAACTTTTCAGTGTTTTCCATTACAAATAATGAATTTCCATTTGGTACTAGCAAATAAATAGAATAGTGGATCATTACAATAGGCTAGGTTCACAAGACACAATAGTCAATGACTATATTAATCTAGTGTTTGATAAACTCAAAGATTTCAGCTTCTGAAATAAGAACTCACTATTTGACAAAAATTGCTGAAAAAATTGTAAAAAAGTACAGCAGAAACTAGGCATTAACCAACACCAACGCCCTATCCCAAGATAAGGTCAAAATAAGTTCATGATTTAGACATAAAGGGTGATACTATAAGCAAATTAGGAAAACAAGAGATAGTCAGCTTCTAAGATCTACAAAGAAGGAAGAAATTTATGGCAAAAGAAAAACTAGAGAACATTATGAAATGCAAAATGGATCATTTTGATTGTATTACATTAAAAGCTGTTTGTACAAACAAAACCAATGCAGCCAAGATTAGAAGGGAAGAGAAAACTGGAAAAAAATTTTCATTTATTTACATTTCAACTTCTTATATTTATTTTGTATATATTTACATATGTACTTGTTGTCTCCCCAAATGTGAATTCTTTGATAACAGAGATTATTTCATTCTTATAATTTATGTCACTAGCACCTAGAACAATGCCTAATACCTAGTAAATCTTTAAAAAATTCTTTTGTTTGATTTCCCCATACAAATTAATATTCTCATAATAAAACTGTCTACCTCTCGTGTTACAGATCTTACTTGATATTTATGAATTTCCAATGTATTTTTGCATTTTATTTAATATTTTATATTGATATTCATTAATAATTTGGGTACATAGAATTTTTTTTCTAGATATAGTCATTTACTACTGTCAAAACAGCCACATTTTCCCAAAAAGGAAAAAATAATATAGTACCATCTTACCCTATACACACCTCTGTTTTTAGAACAGTCTATTCAGCACTGGGTAAGTCATTCTTTGAATTTTTATAAGAAATCATGGACAAACCCATGTGTTCCCCATGGCCTTTTTTCCTTCAATGTGGAATTCATTCATAGACTATTCAATTTTTTAAAATATATTATAGTTTATTTCCTACATCTATCTTAATTTGATATTTTCTGTACTTCACATTTTAAAATCAATTATCCATCTCATTTGTTTTTTTTTTTAATTTTCCTGGCATAGTGTGGTATAAAATATTATTTAATAATTTTGTGTTTTCACTATTTGCTATTATTTCCCTCTTCTGTTTTTTGTTTGTTTGTTTGTTTATTTGTTTTTACTATTTGATTCCATCATTTCTTGTTTTGGGTTACTTCAGCTAATTGCTTATTGAATTTTAAAAACATCTCTTTGTTTACTAATTCAACAGTTGTTGTATTTTTAATTTTTGATACTGATAAGTTTCCTTTGATTTTAGCAATATCTATCTTGCTTTGTTTGTAGTATTTAGATGATTTCTCTGTTCTTTTTCTTCAAACTCAGCTCATCACTTCTTATTTCTCCCTTATTTTGACAAAATAAGTATATACTTTGGATAACTGTTTAAATTTAACTCATAAATTGTAGTATATTATGTTATTATTGTCATTTTAATAAAATTTTAATATGATAATACCATTGCTAACCATGTTCATTTGTCTCAATTTAGTTCTACATCTTCTGATTATTTCCTGTTTGATGACATGTAGTCTATAGAAGTAATATAGGTTTTATTTATTTTAAAAGACATGATTTATGTTATAGTGAACAGCTAGATGTTATAGTGTATAAGGTGTCAGGCCTGGAATCAAGAAGATTCATCTGAACTCAGATCCTTACTAGCTGTGTGACCCTGGACAACTTGACCCCATTTACTTCAGTTTTCTCATCAGTAAAATGAGTTGGAGAACAAAATAGCAAAGCATCCCAGTATCACTGTCAACTCCAAATGAGGTCACAAAGAGTTGGACACAACTGAAATGACTTGAACAAATTAATGTTGTAAAGTACAATCACATTATATAAATGCTTCAAATATGTGAATAAAAAGTAAATTTTCTAATAAACTTTTGATTATTTCAATAAATTTATAAAATCTAATTTTCCATTATTCTTTAAGATTTTAACAATTTTATCTTAACTTTATGTTAAATAACAATAATGATAATGTCATCATACCTTAAAGCTTATAAATTATCATGTAGACATTATTTTATTTAATTCTCAATAGAGTCTTGATGAAGTTAATGTTGTTGTTTTCATCCTCATTTTAAAGATGAATAAACTGAGGTTCAAAGAGTTTGAATGACTTGCTAGAAATATGATTGTGCAAGACAAAATTTGACTTTGAGTTCATGTCCAGACTTCTATTCACTGCAATATGTTTGATTTAACATACATTAAAAACTAAGAATTGCCCTTTCCCATGCCAGTGGATATTTTTCTATCTAGATCCTTTCCTAAGTCAATCTCTTTTTCCTTAAGATGCCTTTATTGTGCCATATTTAATATATTTTGCTGATAATGGTTTTAACCATCATGATATATCTGTCATGCTTCTCTCTCTCAATGTTTTCTCATTTGAAGTTAGACTTATCCAAAATTATGATTGAAATTCTTGAATTTGTAGTCATCCTTTAATATACGTATATGTATGTGTGTATATATATATATGTGTGTGTGTGTGTGTGTGTGTGTGTGTGTGTTTTTCAAACATCTAATTTTGAACCTATGCTTATCTTATGTTTTAATTTTATTTCTTGTAAATAAGATATTGGATCTTGTTTCATTACCTATTTTGGAGTCAATTGTTCCTTTTCATAGAAAATAAAAAATATATGTTTGAGGTTATAATTATTAATTTTTAATGTAACACTCAGGTATAATCTTTTTTTCTTGTTAATTAAACATAAACTAGTTGTAAATAATCTCACTGAGGTTAGGACCTATCACACACTTGCCTTTATATAGTAGGTCCTAATGAATATTTATTGGAATATTGAAGAACTTGACCATGTACTCCTTCATTTAGTCTAAACTCAGTTAAAAATAATGTGTCCAAACACTCATCCCTTAACTCTCATAACCATAATCCTAGTTTCTGGATTAGTTTTCCCTATCCTCCCTTATTCTATTTGTGACCTTTAATTTTCAGTGAAAGCAATTTTACTGGAGTGCATTTGTTAGGTCAAAAATATTTGTTGTCTCAATTTTCCCCTATGGTATATATTCAAATGACCTATGCAAAGGCATGGAGATGAGTGACAGAAATTTAAACGCAAGAAGAAAGATATATAATTCCACTGATATATTCATCAGGCAAATCTCATCAGGTTTAAGAAATGTCTGCGAAATAGAAATTGTGCTTTCCATATTTCCTTTTTGTGTTTATTTTCCCCATTCACATATAAGTGACTTAAGAGCAAATACAATGTTGCTTGCTTGTATTTGTATCCCCATTCCTTAACATACTATCTGGCACTTTGTGTACTTCATAAAAACTCCAGTATGTCTAGTAAGCTAGCTATAATCCATGTGTCTATCTATGATTCAATATTTAATTCCAACACATAGTTATTTGGCAATTATTACATACTGTACTAGGTGCTAGAGATATGGAAAGAAAAGGTTTTATTCTATTTGGCAGAAGCAACATTTTCATAAATAAATGATGGATAGATAGATAGATAGATAGATGATAGATAGATAGATAGATAGGTGAAAGACAAAATAATTTGGGGACACTGGCTACTGGGGAGAATTAGAAAAAGGTCTTGTATAGAAGATGGCAATATGGGCTAAGCCTTGAAGATAGTTGTGTCTTCCAAGATGACAAAATGAGAAGGAAGTCTATAGTAGCCATGCAAACCAAAAACTTCAAACACATGGAGATGGGAAATGGAAGAGTAAGTATAGTGAGAATGGAGTACACCACCTTGGTTAGAATATGGGATACATGAAAAAAAAAAAAGAGAATACAAAATCCAACAGGAATGATTGAGTGGAGCCTAACTGTGGTAAAAATGAAGCAATAGAAGGAAGACAGAATGACTCAATTTTATTTTTTTCTTCCTGAAGACCAAGAAAAATGGTCTTCAGTCAACAAAATAAGCACAGTTGGTAAGAAATTAAACTATAATTTTACTAAGGAGATGGAAAAAAGTACTTGCATTCTTAATGACTTTAAGTCACCAGGTCTGGAGAATTACCTCCCACAAAGCAAGGAAAAAACATTGGACATATGGTTACCCCACAATAGAAAAGAAACTGATTGGTGACTTTAATTCTTGGCAAAAAATTTTAGATCACATTTTCAAAGAGTTTATACATGAATACTTAGAAATAAAAGTGATGTTCACTTATACTCTAGCAGAAGTCCTAAAACAAAACAAAACAAAAAACCTCATCCCCTTTTAATTTTTTTTTTTATTAAGCTAGCAGATCAGATATGCCAGTGACACAATGGATCTGGCTTTCATCAAGGCTTTTGATATCTTTCATGATTTCTTTGTGTATATGGTTCAGAAAATAAATGTATTAGATTTGGACCTGGCTGAAGAAACTAAAAAAGAAGGATCATTAGAAATTGATATTTTGGATTTTGGGCTATTTGAAGTAGCCAAAGGTTCTGCCCTTGGGTCTATCCTACCTGATTCATCATTATCACTCAAACCCATCTCAGTGGACTGCATTATGAGAAATATTATTTAGTATTTATATACAAAGTCAAAAATGAGCAACGTGCAGTAATATATTCAGCTGTTTGTAGAATAAAACATATATGTCTTTATTTGATGTTGATAATGATGATAGTTGGTGTGCTTATAGGAATGATGATGTCTGGATCTGGAATTTCTTTGGTTTGATATAGGAATTCCCAGTACCTAAGTGCCCACTAGTTCTTCATGTACTAAATTTTTCTCTGTTACCAGTATCAGCCAAGACCCTTAGGACCAGGGATGCAGTTATTCCTTCCACATCACATATGTTAAGGGCATGGCACCCCTGAAATCTGGAAAAATTCTCATAAGACTGGTTCTCCCTTTGTACCAGAGAAGAAATCTGAATTATATGATATTAAAAGACAAAATACATTGATATTTTATAATACCACACATATATCAAAATTGTAATGAGGAAGTCGCAATATAGAAGGGATGATCCCTCACTTCCCAAATCATAGTACTATTATGGGGGGAATTGTGACCACACTACTTAATATTCAACAGAGTAGTCTCTTTCTCTTTCTGAAACCAATATTTGTCATCTAGACTCTAGATTCTGGAGTAGCATCAATATTTCCCACAATTATCTCAGACTATCACTGTGAAGTCCAAGCTCTGGTAAGTCCTTCCAAACCACTTGAGAAATAGCTTGGCAACAGACTTTGTGTTGATCCTCTAAGGACCAGCTTAACAGGGCTCATCCTTAGGCTGTCTGCCAAATAAATTAATTTTGTTTAAGACCCAGTGACTCTTGGAGACTATGTATTTATCATAGAAAAGTAGTAACTTACATTATTGGAGAGAGTACTCCACATCAGAGAAGGCCTGATTCTTAAAGTAAGAAAGAATGAAGATCTTTTATAGCACAGAGAGAGTGATGGAAACTGACCTTCTGGTAGGAAGATAGGAATAGTCAGAAGCCTGGAAACCTGAAGCAAATTCATGCCTTGGTTAGAAGATGGGGCTACAGAGAAGGAACTGATTGTGTCTGAATACAGATTGAAGTATCTGTGTGTGTGTGTGTGTGTGTCTCTCTCTCTGTCTCTGTCTCTCTCTCTCTGTTTCCCTCTCTGTTTCTTTCTCTCTCTCTCTCTCTCTCTCTCTCTCTCTCTCTCCTCCCACCCCCCCCCAACTTAAATTTTCTTGAGGTGGGAGATCTATGTTTTCTTTCACAATTTGTCTTTTATGGCAAAGTTTTGCACAATTTCACATGTGGTTTCTTAAGTGTGAATGGGGATATGGAAGAGGACCTAGAACTCAAAACTTCTAAAAATAAATGTAATTTTTTAGTTTTGAATGTAACTTGGGGGAAGTATTAAATAAAGAAAAGAAAAGAAAAAGAAAAAACATTTAAAAAGTTGAGACTATCATATGCCCCAAAACTGGGTCAGGGAGGAAGGAAAAGGGAAGGGAAAAAAAGGTTTAAAATGAGATCTCTGACCAAGAAGGCCAGGGAAGTATCCAAATGACATTCACTTTTCTCATTCACACACCTCACCAGTTTTTAGTGATTTTGAAATAATCTCTTAGGGGAACCAGGTGGTGTGCATTGCCTCATGGAACATCGGCCTGACCTTGATTTCAGGGAGAGCTGGGGGCAAGTCTTACTTACCTGAGAACCTACTATCTGTGTACCTAAAGCAAATCCTCCAACTTTCCTGAGCCTCAGTAGCTTCACCTGTAAAATGGGCTTAATTAAATGAATTGATCTCACAAGGTTGTTCTGAAGATAAAATGAAGATTAAGAACGCTAAATTGCTTGACAAACCTGAAGGTTACATGTATAAATAAATGTGAGCTATGTCTTCTATATATAATACTCAAAAGTTTCATTATCAAGTCAATAATCATTTTATATTGAATATTTTAATGCTTCCTATTCAGTTGAATGAAAGCTCCCCAAGGGCAGACTTTGTTTTTCCTTTGGGCATGTCACACCTCTAGGATAGGTTCATTTTTAAAAATCTATATTCATGATTTCATTTCATATTTACAACCGGTAAGACACTGGGCAAGCCATTTAACAGCCATGATTCAGTTTCCTCCTCTGGAAAATGGTAGCACTGAATGAGATAGTTTTCTATCTGGAAGACCCTATAGAGGCTATGACTTGGTAATCCTGTATTTCTACATATATGTGTATATATAACATATATATTTGTGTATATAACATATACATATATATGTGTGTGTGTAGAGAAATCTAAAATAATTTCTCCTCTGATTATATCTCCTCAGTCTTCCCCATTATGCCCAAGGAACTACTTCATGCCAGGTGTGAAAGGGAAAAGGCAACCTTAACCACCACCACAACAATAACAACGAGAGAATAGAACCAGCAATTCCAGAATGGTTACCTGAGAGCACGGAGATAATTATTATTGAATCAGTCCAATGTTCCAGCAGCCTGATCACAGTAGGAAGCAATACACCCACCCTGGTTCCCTCCATCAAGGGATCATCTCAAAAATCACCACAACTGGTGAGGTGTGTGAGAGAGAAAAGTGGAAGTCATTGGGGTACTTCCCTGGCCTTCCTGGCCACAGACCTAGTTTTGAACCCTTTTGCTTTTTCTTTCCTTTCTCCCACCTCCATCCCCATACCCCAGGTCTGGTACATATCTAGTTCCCTCTTCTAAAAAAAACACAGAGAAGTATAGGTCTTAAAAAAAAAAACAAAACGATTTGACTAACAATAACAAAAATAGGAGCTAAATCCTTCTGTTCTTTTCCCATAGATAAGGCACAATCTGAAAGTACTTGCCCTCCTACGCCACCAAAGAATGGAGATGATGTCTTTTCCAACTGCAGGCTGACCCAAGTGCAAACTCATCAGCAGCACCCCTAAAGTTTCCTGGGCACCTGGGGCAGGATGGAGACTGCCAAGAAAGCTCCCCCGAAAGGTTTTCTGTTGCAGGATGGTTAATCACCCTGGTAGCTAATTCTGCATTTCTGTACACTTTTACTTTCAATTGAAATACAGCTAATGGGCTGCTCCTGGTGGCCGGCCTGTATCATACTGTGCATTATTCAGCTGCTCGGCAGCTTCTCTCCATTAGGCTCCAGCTCTGGCAATGGCAGTGATAGCGGTTCTTCCTTTGTGAGCTGGGGAGATGCCAGGCAATCACAGGTTCTTTGATAATTCAAAGATTAACTAGTTCTCATGGCTAGGCTCGGAGGAATGGGCCAACCATGGAGGGAACACACTGTACTCTCAGCAAGTCCAGGGGTTTCTTCCCATCCCTCTCTTTGGGAAGGTGCTATGGTGATCAATATCGGTCACTGCCCATTCCCAGATTGTTACCATTACCAAACCAGTGAGACATTCAGTCCTGGTACTTGTGTAATGCTTCACTGGTTGGCCTGGATTGCTGAACGGCTGGGCAACTAGTGTACCCAGGAGGGAATGGGCACTGTGCTGAAAAAGGGAGGGGGCATGGGAAACCCTTTCCACCTGGAACTATGAACAAATAGCAATCCATTAGAACAAAAAGGAAGTGGAAAGAGAGAAGGAAGGAAGGAAGGAAAGAAGAAAGGAAGGAAGGAAGGAAGGAAGGAAGGAAGGAAGGAAGGAAAAGGAAAGGAAAGGAAAGGAAAGGAAAGGAAAGGAAAGGAAAGGAAAGGAAAGGAAAGGAAAGGAAAGGAAAGGAAAGGAAAGGAAAGGAAAGGAAAGGAAAGGAAAGGAAAGGAAAGGAAAGGAAAGGAAAGGAAAGGAAAGGAAAGGAAAGGAAAGGAAAGGAAAGGAAAGGAAAGGAAAGGAAAGGAAAGGAAAGGAAAGGAAAGGAAAGGAAAGGAAAGGAAAGGAAAGGAAAGGAAAGGAAAGGAAAGGAAAGGAAAGGAAAGGAAAGGAAAGGAAAGGAAAGGAAAGGAAAGGAAAGGAAAGGAAAGGAAAGGAAAGGAAAGGAAAGGAAAGGAAAGGAAAGGAAAGGAAAGGAAAGGAAAGGAAAGGAAAGGAAAGGAAAGGAAAGGAAAGGAAAGGAAAGGAAAGGAAAGGAAAGGAAAGGAAAGGAAAGGAAAGGAAAGGAAAGGAAAGGAAAGGAAAGGAAAGGAAAGGAAAGGAAAGGAAAGGAAAGGAAAGGAAAGGAAAGGAAAGGAAAGGAAAGGAAAGGAAAGGAAAGGAAAGGAAAGGAAAGGAAAGGAAAGGAAAGGAAAGGAAAGGAAAGGAAAGGAAAGGAAAGGAAAGGAAAGGAAAGGAAAGGAAAGGAAAGGAAAGGAAGAAGGGGGAAGGGAACAAAGAAACAATAAAAGTTTAAAAAAGGAAAGAAAGAACAAATTTTTCAATGGTTTGCAAGGAAATTTGTATGAAAGAATGACCAGTAAAACTTGGAAAATCTCACTCTCCTTTCTGAAGTAGGGATTAAAGCAACCTTGCCTTTACTGTAGAGTCCTTTCTTTTCTTTCTGCTCTGTCCCTTCATATCCTCTAATAGCTATCTTTTGAGGTCAGGCTGGAAGGAACAGAATGATGCTTCCATTCACTGGATAATCAAGGAAAATGTAATTAATGTTAAAGATGAATCCCAATGCTCTTCATTATAAAAAGACACATACAAAGTGTGTATCTGTGTCCGTGAGTGCATTGTATGGACCCAAATACAAAATCCTGGATAATATCTATTAAAGAAAAAATATTATTGGAATCTCATCAGTACCATTTCTCAAAAACTCAAGCTGTTGTATTTTTTCTGACAGACTTTCTCTAAGGTAATGGACAATTTGAAATTATTATAATATGTAACTCCTCTTCAAAAATAAAATAATTCAATTCTACTCAGTTTTGTAAATGTGGCTTATATCTAGGGAGAGAGAAATTCCAACTCCCTCCAAACTATTCAACTGATCAAAATCTGCATGGTGTACAAAGGCTATAGCAGGAAAAAAAATGTTTTGCTACAAAGAAGCAATGGTTAAAAGTCTGATACTCCATCCAGCTTCTCACAAAAAAAAAAATCCAGGCTGCCCATTATAACACCTGCTGCTCACAATGAAAGTTCAAGCCAACCAACTCATGCCCTTCCATCCAAATATCCAATCTACCCACAGAGAATTCAAGCTGTCCAGCCACACACCAGCTGCTTGCTCATTCACTGTGGAATGCTGGACTTTAACTCCCTCATCTCATCTAATGCTGTTCTCTTGGGCTCCCTGCCACCACTGCAACATCCTTGACCTTCCCATGAACCAACTAGCCAAGGATCTCCTGAAGTTTAGTACAACTCTAGGTTTTTTTATACTGCATAGCCATGGAGCCCAACCAGCAGGTTGCCCATCTCCTCAGAGTTGATTGGATTTTAAAACATTGCCTTCCTAAAACAACGGCAATAGGATAAGAAGAAATTTGACCTCAGGGAACTATGGGCTTCATCTTTCTTTTGATGATGGAATGGCATTGGAGGTTCAAGTCATAGAGATTCCGAGTTGCTGAAGAATAAAAGGATTGCCTTGCAGGACTGAAAGATCAGATGAGATGAGATAAAATACATTTATGATGGCAAAAATTAGAAAAATTGGGTGACTCCCTCCTAGGGAGTTCACCAGCACATGAATCCAAACAGGGAAAGTATATGGTAAGGATAAACTAGAATTTAGGTTTGGCAGTTTAGGTAAGAGGAAAAGGTTTCAGGGAGTCAAAGGCTGCTTAGTTAAGTAGTTAGCTTTAGCATCCATATGATTTATATATATATATATATATATATATATATATATATATATATATATATCCTAATTTCTGTCCTTAAAATCATGTTTCAATTATTTCTGGGAGAGATATCAGTCTGTCGATAAACATTTCATAAATGGCTATTATGTGCCAGACACTGTCCTAAGCACTGGGGATACAAAGAAAAGCCATGATGAATGAGTTTGATCATTTTTATCAAGAGAATTACAGAATCTAAGAACTAGAAATTATCAGAGATATAACCAAAATAGTACTTGACCAAGAAGAGTTTATCTGGATGTATGTATGTGTGTGTTTATGTGTTTGTGCATAAATAAAAGATCTCCAGTGATAGGAAATGACTTTACTCTTCTGATATTGAAAAGAGAGACCTATGATTTCATGGGAAGCTTAGGATCAGTAAAAGTGCTCCTTCAAATTTGGAACACAAGGTTTTTCAAGGGTGAATGTTGAAAATTATCTTTGTATATATTTTGAAAATAAAAAGCTATTATTTTTAAAAGTACTTCTACAAATTCTTTAAAAATTTTGTATTGGTTTATTTTGTTTAACATTGCAAATATTTATAGAGCAGAAGTCTATCATGAAAAAGTAAAACAATTAAGGAAAACTAATAATGTGACTTTGTCTGAAGATAAAGCAGCTTCCACATCTGGAGCTCTCCCTGACCCACTCAAAGTTTAATTATTAATTAACAGAGATCCATTTTCTCTTCCTTCCATACCCCTCCCAGTAACAAAAAGAAATGAAAGATTAATTCCTTATAAAAATATACACAGGCAAATCGAAGAAATTCCCTCAGTAAATATATAAATAGATATGTACACACAAACACACACACACACACACACACACACATATATATGTATATATATATATACATATAAATGTATGTGTATGGTGATCTTATCATTTCTCTTTCAGTAAATGGTTGTTATGATTTATAATTTTTGTTTGGACTCATACATGGTTATTGTATTCTGTATTCTTACAGCTTTCAAAGTTGATTCTCTTTATAGTTTTGTAATTGGTACACAAATTGTACTCCTGGTTCTGCTCATTTCATAATCAGTTCATAAAAATTCTCAAAATTATTCATTTTTGTAATATTTATGTTAAAATATTAATTGTCTTTCTGCTCCCTTCACTCTGCATCAATTAATATAATATTTCTTTATTTCTTTGCAATCATCTATTTCCTCATTTCTTATAGCATAATATTATTCATATACTACCACTTATTACTATAATTCTCAATTTCTTATGTATTTTAGAAATAATAATTGTATTAGATAAATTAGATACATTTTCCCCCAGTTAATTGTTCCCTTTTATGTAAGTCTCATTAGATCAGTTTGCACAAAAACTTTTAAATTTTATATAACAAAAATTACCTGTTTTATATTATATGATCTTCTCCATACCTTATTTAGATATACTATTCTCAGACTATTACATTAAACTATTCTATTCACAAATCAAATAGATGCATTTTTTTAAAAAAATCTTTATTTTTTATGATATAAACTGTTCTATTAAGTCATACCTTCACTTAAAGCTTATCCTTTTATAAGGTATGAGATATAGGTCTAAATCTATTTCTCCTAGAATGTTCAATTTTTCAAACATCTTTTGTTAAATAGTAAATCATTCCCCTAATATCTGGGATTTTTGTGGTTATCAAATAATTTGATATCAGATATATTTGGGAATATGTTAAATAACTAATCTCTTTCATAGATTGGTCCCTCTTCTGTGTTTGTTGTTCTTGTCGTTGTTGTTTGTTTCTTGGTTTTGGTTTTGTTTATTTTTTTAAACCCGTATAAAATTGTTTTGAGAATGACTGCATTGTAGTGCAGTTGAAGATCTGGCACTACTAGGCTTTCTTCTCACTTTTTTCTTTTATTAATAGTGTTTTGTTTTTTCCAAATACACGCAAAGATAGTGGTTTTCAACATTCACCTTTGCAAAATCTTGCATTCCAAATTTTTTCCCCTCCTTTTCCCCTCCTAGGCTTTAGTTTTTTGGTCTGGAAATTGTCTGTCCATATGTTTTGACCTTTTATCAATTGGGGAATAGCTTGAATTCTTGTAAATTTGAGTCAGTTCTCTATACAGTTTAGAAATGAGTCTTATCAGAAACACAGTCTGTTAAAAAAAAATGTTCCCAGCTGTCTTCTTCCTTTCTAATCTTGGTTGTATTGGTTTTATTTGTACAAAATCTTTTTAATTTAATGTAATCAAACTATCCATTTTGCATTTCATAATGTTCTCTAGTTCTTTTTTGGCCACAAATTCCTCCCTTTTCCACAGATCTGAGCAGTAGCTATCTCTCATTTTCCTAATTTGCTTATAGTATCACCTTTTCTGTCTAAATCCTGCCTCTCACTACTTTTCATTCGTTCCTTTGAAATTTCTGACTTTTTTGACACCATAAGAACGTATTATTTTTCTAATTTTATAAAGTAATCCTTTTGGTATTTGGTACAGTGCTTAAAAATAATTTAGATTGCATTTTCATTTTAATATATTAATTCATTCTGCCCATGAGCATTTGTTTTCCCAATTATTTAGGATTATATTTCTGTAAATATTGGTTTGCAGTTATCTCTAAAGTTCTTGTATAGATCTTAGCAGATAAACTCCCAAGGACTTTCTCCATGACAATCCAGGCAATTTTCTTTCTTTTCAGCTCTGAGCTCACCTCTTGGTCTATATGTATTGTCTGTAAATATAATTACTATTGGAATAATCAATAAGACATTTATTCAAATGCATGTTGAAATCTGGACAAGAGACATTCTTTAGCCAATTGGTCTTTTTTGTATGGTTACACACACACTAAAGTCTTTTGAGTGATTACTCATCTCTTTCCAGAAACTCTGTAAATTGAAGAGACTGAATGTGGTCTGTATGATGTTATCCATAAACAGGACTCCCTGGAGGGTCATACCATTTATGGACAGCTCCTTCTTGATGTTGTGCTGAAACATTTGGGCCAAGGTTACATGCCTCTGTTTTACACTTCGCTCACATTTCTTATCTGACAATTCTGCTATTACATCTTTCAAAGAATCTTGAATGATCTTAACATATAGATAAATAGAAGCCACTTTATAGCTCAGAGAGTGTGTATGGGGGTGAGGGGGTAATTTAACCACACAATGGAATCTTAGATTCTCTAAACCTTCTAGTTAATTGTGAAAAGGTAAAGATGAAGGTCATCATCATTTACATCCTCACAAAAAAGACCAAGGGGCTAAAAAAATGTCTCTTGATCATTCCCTATTAAGACTATCATTAAGTATAGCCTTATATTTTATTTAGCTAATTTTCATATTGATATTGTATATATTGAAGAGTAAGCATAAAGATCAAGAGTTACTGAGGGTTTTATGGTCAGTATTTTGGTTATAATAAAGGCTCAGATTTTCTCCACCTCTATGATATCTTCCCTTTCTCCAGATTCTTTGGTTTAGTTTTTAAAATGTTAATCAATCTGTCTTCAATCAATCTTTTGAGCTTCAAGGGCATTATTACTACTCCTGTAATCTGTGATGCAGACAAACTTTCCTCTGTTCCTCATGCATGGCATTCCACTGCCCATCTCTGTGTCTTTGTACTCTTTATCCCTCATTTCTGGATGCACTCCAGCTTTCCTTAATTCTGCTCTGCAAAGTGTCTTTCTTCCATTAGGATGCAGCTCAAGTCTGATCTTCTGCATGATTACTTTCCAAATCCTCACCACCTACTAGTACTGTACCTCAAAACCAACTTTTATTTAACTCCTTTGCCTACTTGTATTTAACTTTATATTTTTATCTTATATAATATATATATATAATATACAATATGGTGTATGAATATATAAATAATCAATATAATATATAAAACATACAATAATGCCTTCCATTACTCTTCCCCACTTTATGAAGTAATATTACTTATAATCATCTATCAACCTTCTTCAGATTTTTAAAAGAAGAAGAGAATAAACATTTATATGATACCTACTATGTGCCAGGCATTGTGTAAGTGCTTTACAAATATTCTTGGTTGATCCTCACAAATTTAAATTCTAAAACAGTGAATCTTTTGGCAGGCATCTTCAGCAAGTAAGATTTCTGCTGACTGAAGAACTTTCAGTCTTCTTTGAACTCATTATTTGCCATTATTATGGCAATTAATTTGCTATAGGTAAACTACTGCTTGAAATCATCATTGATGTCAGTGTCTTTTCTGTTGTCTATTTCCCTTTAAATATTCAATAACCTGGTTAAATAATCCAAGGTTCAATAATCAGTCAACAAAAATTTATTAGACACTCTGTGCAGGACCAAGTGGAGCAATATGAATGTAAGCAAAAGAATCGATCCCTGTCCTCAAAGGGCTTCTTTTCTAACAGGGAAGACAACACATCAAAGAAATCTGAAAAAGGGAGAGAAGAGAGTGGACCTGGCCAGGGGTAAAGATGGAGAAGTTGGGAGGTGGGAATTCTAGATTGTTAGTGCTGATGTTTGTTTGTTCACTGGTGTTGGATTCTGACCCTACAGACCACAACACACCAGTGCCATTCATGGAGTTTTCTTGGTAAAGATAGTGGAGTGGTTTGCCATTTCCTTCTCCAATGGATTAACATAAACAGAAGTTAAATGACGCGTCAAGAGTCATGCAGCTAGTAAGTGTCTGAAACTGGATTTTAACTTAAGTCTTCCAAGACCCAATGCTCCATCCATTGAATCACCTAGCTACCTGTGAACATCCTAAATAGAAGTTCTGAGAGAAGTCATCCAATTAAAAGAACCCCTAGGACAAAGGTTATTAACAAGGTTTGAATTCTGAGGCCATAGTAATATACAATAAAACAAATCATTTTAATTGCTTTTTATTATTATACACTTCTTTCTTAGAATCTCTGAATTCCTCCAAGATTCACTGTCATCTTATATAAATCACCCTTACTGATCCCTTGGGTCATTAGCACTCTCTCTCTTCTCTTTAAATGATCGTGCATATATTTACTTGTTATTCTTCCAGTAGAAGATAAGCTCTTTTGGGCCAGCTAGGTGAGCCAGTGGATAGAGCACCAGCCCTGAAGTCAGGAGGACCAGAGTTCAAATTTGACCTCAGACACTTAAAGCTGTGTGACACTGGGCAAGTCACTTAACCCCAATGGCTTTAATGAAAAGGAAGGAAGGAAGAAAGGAAGGAAAGAAAGAAAAAAAGAAAGAAAGAATATAAGCTCTTTGAGGACAGATTCCAATTTTTTTTTCTTTTTTTTTTATCCCCACACTCAGCCTAGTGTCCTGCACATAACAACAACTTGTTGGATTTGGTTGGAGTGTAATTAACATTTCTTATCATTTCCTGACTGGGCTTTCATTTCACTTTAACTATTTTTTTGTTTCTATCCCAGACTAAAGATCTTTTTTTTTTTTCAACAACGATAGGCATAGTAATCTCATTCATGTAACATTTTAAGTTTTCCTAAGGGCTTTCCTCATACCCACCTTTCCTCACAATTACCCCACAGGATCCATATTGCAATGGGGATTTTGCAGATGAGGAAATTGAAGCTTAGGGAGTTTGAATGATGACTCCAAATCAAACAATCTAAAATTCTTGCCACAATGCAATGCTACCTTTCTAGAAAAAAAGAATATCTGAGTCATTTTCTTTTGTCTCCATTATCCAGGGATATTGCCCTACATACATCTTTCCCTATTCGATTTTTTTCTTGCCTCCTTCCTAACTTTAAAAAAGTTAATATTGGACCTGTATTCCAAAGAGATCATAAAGGAGGGAAAGGCACCCACACGTGCAAAAATGTTTGTAGCAGCCCTTTTGGTAGTGGCAAGAAACTGGAAATTGAGTGGACGCCCATCAGTTGGAGATTGGCTGACTAAGTTATGGTAATTGAATGGTATGAAATATTACTGTTGTATAAGAAACGGTCAGCAGAATGATTTCAGAGAGGGCTGGGGAGACTTATATGAACTACTGCTGAGTGAAGAGAATGAAGAGAACATTGTACACGGCAACAGCAAGATTATATAATGATCAACTCTTATGGGCGTGGCCCTCTTCAACAATGAGATGATTCAGGACAGTTCCAATGATATTGTGATAAAGAGAGCCATTTACAGCCAGAGAGAGGACTGTGGGAACTGAGTGTGGATCACAACATAGCATTTTTACTCTTTTTGTCATTGGTTGCTTGCATTTTATTTTCTTTGTCATTTTTTTTCTCATTGATCTGATTTTTCTTATGCAGCAAGATAAGTGTATACATATGTATAGAAGAATTGCACATGCTTAACATATATTGGATTGCTTGCTGTCTAGGGGAGGAAGATGGGAAGAAGGGAGGGAAAAATTTTGGAACACAAGGATGAATGTTGAAAATTATCTATGCATATGTTTTTAAAATAAAAAAAGCTTTAATAATAATAAAAAATGAATCTCAACTATATTATATATATATAAAGAAAAAGATAAAATCTTTAGAGATTATGCCTAGCATTAAGTTTCATTTTCTTTTGAGTTTTAATATTCTTGATACAACTCGGAGAGAACAATGTCACTCCTATTTATCCAAGTCAGCTATCCTCTATGTGAATTTTTTAATGCTCAAAAATACTTTAATGAGCTTCATACATGATAGAAAATTCAACTTTAGTACAAGACAGCAAATATGAGAATCTTTTTTTGGACTGACTGCAGAGATTGCCAAGCTTGCCACTTTTAAGGCAAAATGGAATTTCTTATTCGGAGCCCAAAAATGTAGGGAGATCCTTAAAATGTAGCAGAAGTATTTCTGCACACTTTCTTCAGTAGTCTACTTTGTGCGGAAATGTTTCCACTAGATTCATAGAGTGTGCTTTAGAAGAAGACTTCATTTGGTCAACACTT
This sequence comes from Sarcophilus harrisii, assembly GCF_902635505.1. Taxonomy (NCBI): domain Eukaryota; kingdom Metazoa; phylum Chordata; class Mammalia; order Dasyuromorphia; family Dasyuridae; genus Sarcophilus; species Sarcophilus harrisii. The sequence goes on along the minus strand of NC_045430.1, from coordinate 256,149,074 downwards.
TGACAGTCTGCAACTCTTTAACAGGTTTCGATTTTTGGTTAAATGTGAAAAGCTTTTGAAGCTGGCAAAGATTCTCACACTTTCCTATAGTTCTGGATTTTTCTTTCTGTTAACAATCACATCAGTTTTGAAAAGGAAATATATGAACACTGCTCCAGTTCCAGCAATACTCACAAATGTGATCAAAGGAAGAAGTTCTTTCTTTTTCATCAAAAGTCGAAGAGGTTCATGATTGTGCCTTTTGGAATGGCGGGCTCTTGCTGCCAGAGAGAAGGAGCTGATATTTGAATGAATCTTCCTATAGCTGAGAAGAATACATCTATGTGTCTTTTTAACATCCAAAAAGTTGGTCAATATCTAGATGTCCCATCCTTCCACATCAGTCTTATTCCATACATCTCTTGGATTTGTATTCATCTAATTAGCATTTTATTCTGAAGGGTAACCCATTCATCTTGCCCATAGAATGTCAAGCTCTATCCTGCTATATTTCTTCTTAACTCTTGGAAATCTTCTCACTCCAGATCTCTACAGTAGATCAGGCAGTATTCTTTTTTCTACACTTCTTTTTCCTCCTATGTCAAAGTCTGCCATCACAGTCACTTTTTCTCCAGTTTTTATTATTTGTACTTGATTTGTCCAAATCACATCCAAGTAGTCTGCCTCAGTGCTTCCTCTCTTTAGAAAAGTGAAATTATCATTAAGCCAATTTAATGCCTGAATAATTCTAGTCTTCCTTCAGTACTAAATCATTACTACAATTTTTAAAAGCACGCCTGTTTTTAATCGAATGAGAATTCCTGTAAAGAAGCTTCCTCTGCTCCTTCAAAACATTGCCTTCTTTGCAACTTTTCATTTTAGAGAGTTCTGAAAATTTAAATGACTTATCCAAGATTACATGTCCAACATGTGGAAGAACCAAGATTAGTATCCATGGACAGCTCCATCCACTTGACCAAACTGCCTCATATGCATCACGTTGATTCTAGAGTATAAAATTGGAAGTGACTTTAGAAATTAGCTTGACTAATCAATCTTATTTTACATACGAGGAAACTGAATCATAGAAATGTTAAATGACTAGGACACAAGGTTCCCCAGAACAGAGCCAAAATTCAAATCTGATCTTTTAAACGGACTTTTCTCATTAAGCTTTATTGCGCCTTATGTGATCCTTGTCCTAAACTCATCATCTATTTCCTCCTTCTTGACAAGGGGTCTTTAGTGTACTCATTCCAAAATACCACTTCTTTTTTTCTTCCATTTAGACATCTTCCATTATATTCCCTTCTGTGTTTCACTGGTATGTCCACTCTATATCTCATTCATCCCTCTCTGTGTTTTCTTCAAATGAGTATGTCTTCTTGACTTCCAATAAGTCTACAGATCCTTTAATCTAATCTGTTCCTTTTGATTATATTATACCATACTCTTTTATTGTCATATCCTAGTGATGAGTCATATTTCCTGTTACCCTGAACATTAATATCAAAAGCTGTGCTTCTTTTGAAAATTTTAAAATCCCTTCAAAAGTCAAAGTATATGAATTTTTATTTTATAAAAGAAAAAACGTAAACTCTATTAGGTATATGAAACAATAATAACTTGGGGAAATGTTCAAATCACTAATTAATAAAATATGGATAAGGACAGATAGAGATTGGATCTATGCTTTTATTTGTAATAAATCAGATAAACACAAATTAAAAACACCCTGAGAAATCACTGTGTCACCATGTCCACTTAGCAAAGATGTTAAAAGATGGCAACATTCATTTCTTGGAGGGAAGGGAGTTGGAGAGACAATCATTCTAATTCATCCTGGTTGAGAGATGAATTAATTCAATGAGTTTCAAAAACCAGGTGGGATTATTCATGAAGTTATTAAGTGTTCATGCTCTTTTACCTAGAGATGCTTTATGCTCCTCTCTTCTCTGAGTCTGAATTATAAAATTCAGAGTGCTAGCTGCTGTTTTAGTGCTCACAGGATTGAACCTTAGTACATTCTGAATTACATTCTTCCTAATGCATCTTGTCCTCTCTGTTCCTAATTCTATAATATTAGCAAGGTCAACATTAATAAGAAAGTAAGCTTGAATTTTCCTGAATCAAATTTCATTCCTGTACTCCTTCCTGTGGGTACTGTCTGAATCAAAAGTTTATGTTTTAAAGGATTAAGAATTAGGTGGAGATCGGGAGGTGCAGGGGCAGCTAGGTGGCCCAGTGGATAGAGCACCAACCCTGAAGTCAGGAAGACCCAAGTTCAAATATGACCTCAGACACTTAACACTTCTTACCTGTGTGACCCTGGGCGAGTCACTTATCCCCTATTGCATCAGAAAAAAAAAAAGAATTAGGTGGAGATCCAGTGTGCCATAATGGATTCAAATTCTCACCTGAAGCCTACTAGTTTTATATCACCGGCAAATCCCTGGATCTCTCAGTGTACCAGTTCATGTATGAAAATTACAGACATATTGCTCTTCTAGAAGTTATTTCCTCATAATAATTTAATGGATCTGAACAACGATAATCAAAGCCCATATTAAGTCCAGAAACAGTTTTCTTTAACAACAGATAACCTACTTGCATTTTAGTTCTGAGGAGCAAAGAATTGCATCACTCCTAAATCATCCAGGTTTGAAAAGTATTGACAATTGCTGGTGGTACAAAATTGTCGTATTGGGTAAGTCACTTTCCCAGCATGAATAGATCTGTTTTTCCCTCCATAAGAAGAGGGGTAGATTCCTTCCAGGGCTAACATTTTCTGTCTGATCTTCCATACTCATAGGATCCTATATTTAGAGCTAAGAAGGACCTTAGATTTTCAGGCGTCCAACCCCTTTATTTCATAGATGAGTGAGGCATAGAGAATTTAAATGACTTGCCCAAGATCACAGAGGTAGTGACAGAACTGGGATTTGAATTCTGGTCTTCTGATTCTAAGGCTAGTGCCCATTTTTGTTTCCTACTGAAGCATCCCATGAAATTCATGGGATAAAACTCCTAAAAAGGATTCTGCCAAATTCCACTTTTAACTGTACACGAAATGAAGCTAAAAATATATATAAATATTTCCAAAAACCAAATAGATAAATAGTTCAATGTTAATGATAGAATGAAAGAGAATAGTTTGATTTCATTTGTTTTTACCATCATAAAACTGTTCCCTTCAGACACTACAAAAACCTAAGATCAAAGATAAAAACTGGGAACCTTCCAAATGTCAGTGTAGCCCGGGATCTTTCATTGTATGATGTTCATAGTCTAATTTAAATGATTTTTTTTTCGGTTTTGTTTTATCCCTTCCTAGATTCCATGTTCCAAGAAGACATTTAATTCCTTTTAACTTTAGACAAGTTAATGGCAGCTACACAGACACTGATTAGGAACCAAGTGGGAGATGGCTACAACTGACTTAATTAATGAGAGTAATAATAGCATTTATAGTGCAAAGAACTTTACCTTTGTTATTTCAGCTGCTCCTCATGACTGTTATCTCCATTTTATAGATGGAGTGTTCATTTACCTTTGGTGTTCACCTGTCATCCAACTCTCACCTGTGACTCTAAGAAGCTGAAAATGAACATATCCCAATAAATAACTGAGAAGTCTCAAACCCAAAAGAAAGTCAAGGAAATGTCCACCGCAAGCATGTGAAGCCTCCCCCTGACAGAATGGGTGGATGAGAACAGTTTGTTCCAAATGTCCCTGAAGGCCGCTGAAGCAGGTACTGCAGAGTGCTTAGAGCTTAGTTGGACATCAAAGACACCAAAGTTATCCTGGACCATCACCAGTCATCCTGACTTTTGAGTTGCTCCTGGACTTGAAAGACTCGGGAAGAAAGAGTAAGGCGGATGACTTAATGCATCTCTATTTCACTTAAATCTCATTCACACTCCCATGATTTCATTGGTCTTCTCAAAGGAAATCCAAATAATACCGAGGGAATAAGGTAAATGAGACCACAAAGTTCAGTGAATTGCCAAGGATGACACAGATAGAATCTGAGGCCAGACTTGAATTTGGGCCTATTCTGATCCCAAGGCCAGTTCTCTGTCCACTAGGCACCATCAAATTCCCTAATATGTAGGAGCTAAAGTAGCTAAAGTAGCAAAGTGACTCAGTGAATTGAGTCCTGGGCCTGGAGTTAGACGCTCTTCCTGAGTTCAAATCTGGCCTCAGACATCATCTGAGTGACCACAGACAAGTCATTTCATCCTGTTTGCCTCAGTTTCCAGATAAATTGGAAAAGGAAATGGAAAACTATTCCAGTATCCTTGCCAAGAAAATTCCAAATGGGGTAATGAAGAGTAAGTCCTGACCAAATAATAATAAAGCCCTTCTCTTTGAGTTGATACTTGTCCTGTGCCAAAAGTGAATTGAGAATGACTCATAAAAAGGGGATTTACTAAATTTGGAGATAGAACATCTTGGTTTGCATCTGAATTTTACTGTTTTTTTGGTTTAGAGAACTTGAGTTTTCCTCCTTCTTTCATGAGGGAATGGATGATCTCTGCCAGCTCCAAATAATAAGCCTATAAATTCTGTGGAGGAAATCATGGATTTAGAGCTAGGAAAAATCTTGAAGATCAGCTATGAAATCTGATCATTTAGAAGATAAGGAAGTTCAGAGGAGTGAAACAATCTCATCACTGTCACACTGGTAGTAAGTCGATGTTTACTGAAGGTCATAGAGCAAATACAATTCAAGCCCAGTTGTCCTGATTCCACATCCAGTGTCCTTTGTGCTGTACTAGAGAACATAACTCTTAGAATTCTCAAGTTAGGAAGATGAGCAATTCATCAACCAATCAGCATTTATTCATTGATCCCTCCTCTCTAAAGTTAATTTTTTCCATGTATATATATCCACTTTGTATATATCTTGACTGTATCTTAGTACATTATCTAGTACATAGTAATTCCTTAACAACTACTAGTGGATGGATTTATTGGATATTATGTGTCAGACACTGCATTAGATTAGGGAAAAGAAAGAAATAAAAAAAGGTTGAATTTTGAAAATTTTGCTGCTTTCTATAATAAAACATTTTCTTTCCCCCCATAACACTTCATCATTTCCAGGCCTGTCCTTATATAATCTATTTACTAAAGGAATTTATTTCCATGAGCAAATTGAAGTCCTACAAACCAGGGAGGTGCAGGGTGGGGAGAGGAAAGGGAGAAATGAAGCCCATAATTAAAAAAAGTCCTAATTGTAGCTTCATCTATTTTTCTCCTCTACAATTCACAGTGATCAAAAATAAAATCATTAAATCATAACATTTTATAGCAGGAAAGAGACCTTAGAGATGATCTGGCTGCCTATTATTTTTCAGATTAGAAAAGTAAGGCTTACTGAGGTTAAATGACTTGCTTAAGGTCACTTAGCAAGTTAATAATAAAGTCAGAACTAAAACAGTAAAAAAAAAAGGGATGAGATAAAATCAGGAGAAGCATGGAAAATAAATATTTGCCCTTCTGCCCAGAGGCTAAGAGAAATCAGGAGGCAATGACTATAAAACAGATTTACTCTACTCTGCCTCTCATTTATTTCCTTTCAGGTTTGGATTTGACCAAAGTCTGTGTCATTAATCATACTCTGAACATATTTGAAGCAGGCAGATGCTTGTGGTTTTTTTAGCCCAGGAAACTGGGGAGCAGTTGAAGGAACTGAGGGTAGTTGGAAGGGGTGAAGGGAGGATGATCAGTGTGGGTGGAGCCAACCCAGACTCGGTGGGCTGGTGGGAGCTGTTGGATGGCTTTACGATGGCTGGCTCAGGATGTGTGAATCAAGTTCAAATTTTTAAAAAAATTTCTTCAACCCTTATTTGAGTTCTATAAATGATATTTCCTGCGTTAGTTCATCAGCGTGTGCTCTTTATTTAGGTTCAGCCTGAATTTCATGGAAGTAGCCAAGATAATTTCTGAAAGGGGGAGAGCGGTAGCCCTGCCTTTTTTCTATAGCAACACCATTTTGATCCAAATAGAGAACTGACCTAAAACTAGAAGAGGCGATAGTCCAATCTCTCATTTTATAAAATAGGGAAATAGAGGCTCAGCAGAATAATCACATCATAGATTTCAAGCCGGAAGGAATGCTCAAAGAATGTCTTGTTCAGTCTTCCATTTTAGAGATAAGAGAAACTGAGGCCTGTGGAAGTAAAGTGAATTAGCCAAGATTATCCAGTGAATAACAAAACTGAGCTTGAATCAGATCATATGAAGCATTCTCTCTCCTATAGAATTCATTATTTTCTGTACTATTTTAAGGAATATGAAATTACAAGCCAATCCTTCTGTCCAAAGAAGGCAAGGAGGCATAAAATACTGTACCTACCGCAGCTTTGAAACATCTTTTTCTACTGTCTGTGGACACCTCTTGATGACAGGAGTGATAATCTGGAAAAAATGCCTCTGCGCAGGTCCAGGGTATCTAATAGTGTTGGACCTGAGCATTTAAAGGGGAGAGTTTCCAGGAATATATGATCATTAGAACCATAAGGAAAGAAAGTTTTCTAGAGGACTGTGGATGTGGATGTGACATGGAGTTGAAATAGATTTTGAGTTGAGATTTCAAAACCATTAATCCAATTCTACTTTCTTCTCAGGCAATCAAGTAGCATGGTAAATAGAGTGATAGTTATGGAGACAGGAAAACTTGATTTCAAATCTTTCTTTAAGCCATTCTTAGTAAATATGTGATTTTGATCAAATCTTACTATCCTCAGTTTCCCCTTCTGAAAAATGGAATTTTAACAGAACCCACTCCATACAATTAGGTTGTTTTTTAGTTTTTGGGGGAGATCAAATGAAATAAAAAATGTAAAGAGTTTCATAAATATTAAAATGAAGAAACTGAGTCCAATCCACCAATCCAATCCAACAAGCATTTATTAATTTAATTCAACACATATTGATCATGTAATACTAATATTGCTGCTACTACTACTAGCATTTATATAGCACTTTACTACCATGGTCTGATTTCACATGCCCAGATGCTGCTGTTATTGTCTGAATTCATTCTTGAAAAGAATCATGGTATCAGGAAGGTGGTGCTGTGACTTGAAAGTGAATTGGGTTTAAGGGAGAGAGAGCTGTGCAAAGTCACCTGTCTCACTTTCTCCTCCAGAGTCACCTGGATCCAGGGGCAAGCTGTAGATCAAGAATACTGGAAATGACCCTGGATCCAGTGGGAGACCTGGAACTTTTTTAAATTACAGTCTTTTCCACTTCTCATTTTGATTGAGGCAACATAGAAAGAGTGATTAAGGCTGGGTAAGAGATAAGGCAAAGAATGACCTCTTTTATCTAGTTAAAAAAAATGCACACACATATAGATACACACATAAAAGCATACATATATATATATTTACATGCACATGCATGTAACATATGTATCAGTCGAGGAGGGTAAACAACTATTATTTAAATTAAATTTATTCTGAGGCAATCAGGGCCCAAACAATGACAAGGTAGGGGTTGGACTGGGACCAATTATTGGCCAATCAATGTGAACAAGAAGGATTTAAATTCAAGGCTTGGCACTTAAAAAAGAAATCTAGCTTGAAAATCCCAAATTATCTTGCAAGGCCCAGGGCTAGAGACATAAAAAACAAAACCATCAAAGTGCCTCCCCCTCAAGGGATAACTAGCAAAGTATAGTACACTGTCCAAGGTTCTAAGATTAGAGATGCAATGAAAAACTGAAAAAGAAACCCTTGCTTTTGAGAAGCTTCCGTTCCAGTGAACTCCCCAAAGAGAAAGTAACTTGTCTCTCATCAAATGGTCACTAGATAGAAGAACCAGGAATGGATTGCTGATATTAGAATTTCCACTCTGACCCTCTTTCCCCTGAGCCATCAGAAGGTAATCTAGGGCAAACTCCCCAAGGAGATGTTCAAATTGGTGGGACTCTGTGAGATTGAAAAGGATCAAAGGAGCTCCAGAATCTGCAAACCTTGGAGCTGTTTATCCATTTAAATGCATATCTCTTCTTCCTAGCATATGAACTCCTTATATTTATTTTTAGGCACTGCACTGAGCTGCCTGCATTATGTCAATGTTTGCAATGCGAGCTGTGTATCTAAAGGTTACCCAGCACACTGTGATAGGGAAAAAAAATCACTTGCATTTTACCTCTAGTGAAACTGTACTTGGATCCTGCTGTATGTTCTAATGGTGTTAAATGTCAAAAAGGAAAAAAAAAGAAAAAGAAATTGCAAATCTAAGTATAAGAAAGGGAAGGGAAACGGCTGCCCTAGATTACTTCCGTGTGCAGCTCCGAGTGATGGAGATGTCACTGCGTCTCAGCTGAAGCTTGCCAGTCCCGCTAACTCCTCCGTCAGATTTCAAAGAGAAGTACTGACATATTGAGAAGTAGCAAAATCAAATTAATTTCATTCACTCGGTGTTTATTCACCCTCTAGCACAAAGTCACAAGCAGAAATGATGAAGAAAAGCCACAATATTGAAATTAATTGTGCCTTATTACTTCCTAATTGCTATCTCCAGCATGCAGGGATCCAACAAACTCTTTAATGGGTCATGAGATTGGAGTGAAGGTTGTCTGTTGGGCTAACCTATCCTGCTCTAGTAAATGCTCCAGGGCACAAGAGAAGACCCCCCCCCCCCCAAATCCCTTTGGGATTTGTTAGTGCACTTTGGTTTATACTAAAAGGGAGAAAGTCCTGTAGTGACTTGCCCAATGAAATGCAGATGGGATACTAAGGCAATCTTGATTGGGGGATCAAGGTACCACTTAGAGCAGATATAGATTAAAGCCTCTTAAAAACAATGGAGTTGTTTTTTAAGTTTGTTTTAAATTTTATTTGTTTTAAGTTATTCTGAAGATGGGTCTTTGACTTTTCAAATCAAAAGGCAGTAGAGTGGGAAAACCACTAGATTTAGCCTGCACACCTGAATTTGAATCTGAACTCAACTACTGTGTGAGCTTGGATGAGTGATTTCCTCTCTCTGCATCTCAAATTTCTCTTTTTAAAATAAATTTTAAAAATTAGGGCTAGATAATCTCCAGAATTGCTCTCACATTTAAATCTATGATCCAACGATCACATTTTTGTACCCAGAAACATGCACTTACACACATGTACACATGGGCATAAATGTGTGTACTCTGCCTATGAAGCAAAAGAGCTTTGGGTATGAAGAGCTCTTGGAGCTTGGGAAATCCCTCAGGTGAATAGTTATAGTGTATAATCCTCTTTTGGCCACATCTTTAAAAAGGAATTGCCTTACTGAGCCAATGACATGGTCCACTCCATTCAGTTTTCCATGATTAAGATCCCAAAGGACAATGCCAAAGTCAGGTTAAAGGCTGGCTCTGGAATGGTGCTTGGAATCCAGGCTCAGTCACTCCCCTTGTTCAAGTTTCAAAGGCTTCCCCATTATCTTTAGTGTCTGGATATTTAATAAACAAAACTTTTCTCTTTTGTCATGATATGATAGATTTCTATTAGGTATCTTTTCAACATTTTCCTTTTAAGGCTGAAGAGTCCAGTTCTTTAATATTTATCTTCATAAAGCAGCTCTTCTCTCATTTGCTTTTTTCTATTCTACCATTATATCTTCTCTCCTCTTTTTCCTTTTTTCCTTTCTGGTTACCTTCCCTTTCTGTTCTTCTTTCTTTACCATTCCTCTCCCTTTCTCTGTCTCCTATCTTTTTCAGTCTTTACTTCTCTTTTCTCCAGGGCTCCTTTCTTCTCCTTCATCTGTTCCCTCTTTACTCCTATCCCCTCTATGTTTTAATATAAATCCCTTCCTCTCCTTACCTCTCTTCTCCCCCTCCCATACATTTCTCTGTCATCCTCTCCACTTTTCTTTTCCTCTTTCTCTTTTCCTCCTTCTCCTCTCTTCTTGTTTTCTTTTAGTGATTTTGGTTGGCATTTTTAGGGGGGAAAATCAGCATATGACCCAGATGAATTTAAACAAATCGGTTTCCTTCTCTAAGTCTCAATTTTCTCAATTGTAAAAGGAGAGGGATATGCTAAGTGATCCCTAAGATTCCTTCTCCCCCTAAATCCTATGAAGCTTGTATCGCACAGTAAATTCAGACACGTTATCTTACTTGAAACTATACTTACTACCAACAATTGGCTAAAATGAAAAGATATATCAAGTCTCTTGGGAGGATCAAGACAGGTTTCTTGGAGGATTGCATTTCTAATAATAGAAATATGGCTGTGGAAAGGGGGTACTGTGAATGAAAATGGGAGCCAAGTAGTACCAAGAAGAAGAGAGAGAAATGGCAAAAGTGAGAATAAGAATAATGAGGATGATGATGATTGTGACAAAAAAATATGTTCTTCAACTGACTTTTATGTAATATTTAAAGATTTCTTAAAATACTTTACACATTACTTAAAACTTGGAAAACCTCCACCTATTGGAGTTCAATAAGGGCTTTCTTTCTAACCACCAGGTGAACCATGGTCAATCGGAGAGAGAACATAAGAAATGGCAAAAGACTCCTGGAGCTTTAAGTAGGATGGGATATCCTGGACTATTTGTCAGGTGCTGACATAGAGGCAGTGTTTCTTCCCTTGATAGATCTAAAGATTGATTCCCACTCTTCCAGTCTTCCATCAGTCCCCCAATAGGAGGTGTAAGAACCTGGGAAAGGAAGGAAAAAGCAGGGTCAGATCTCACAGACACTGGGAGAAGCTATAGCTCCCTCCTTCTCCCAGTATCTGTGAAATTGTATCTGTCATCAGAGTTTCTCCCCCAAGGTCTACCTGTGCCAGCATCCTGCCACCTTAACTCAATTTACACCATCTGCTGGGATTCCTACTTAGAACTCAAATCTGTCCTAAGGAATCACCAGCTTCTCCTCTATTAGAGAACCCCAGCCCTGCCCCCTCTTTGGAATAATCTACCCCCCAAAATAGCCTCACCCCTTTCCCACACCTGTGCTGAGCGTCTCAACATCTGGATGATGTTGAAACAAGTTCAGGCTACACCAGATTAACTGAGCACTTTTGATAGCTCTTAATGCTCGTTGGAGATAAGCCCTAATAAATAAATATTTACAATCTTTTGCTATCCAGAATAATTATGGATAAAGAAGCACAAACTTCATTGAACACTAAATGATAATAAGACCTAACAAGCCCTTCTCAAGCCACCAGCATCTACTTTTAATGCTGTGATAACATACTGTCACACTACACCAATACGGAATCATTTTTAAATCCTCATTCACTGGGGCTCCAATTATAATCACATTCTGTTCAGATTAAGTACACTTTGATGGCAATTCCCTTATACCAAAAAATATAGTCCAAGATAATGGGCTCTGAGTATAGTTTCAATGCTAATAAGAGGCTGTTTAACAGCCTCGAGAAGTTCATTTTGACTGCATTTTCATTGCCGTGATAAACAGTATATAATGCCCCTCAATTATGGATTTAATGTTAAAAAATGAAGTTATAAGACAATTCATTTCAGCCAAATTGTCATTTCATTTCTGAGATGTTGCCCTCTTAATAAATACAAATTCTACTTATTCTTTGCCTTTTTTTTTTTCCTCTAAGGTTTGAAGTTTCGACAATGTGACCATTACAGGGAAACTGACAGGTGAAATAATTGATAGATGAAATCAATGCTCCCACTGAAACAAAATTTGTAAGCATTTCTTGGAGCAACCGTGCCAGCAACCACTGTCCCCAACGTCCTCTTATTAGCAGAACATCAGGAGAAAGAGTGCGTCTCTGAGGATTGCCATCAGGATGGAATTTCAGAAATGGAGCTCCTCAGAAGTTTCAGCCTCACAGCTGAACAAATTGCATGAGATCCTGAGAACAGTGTTTGAAAGACAGGCCATGGCCATGGCAAACACACAAAAGCAAAAACAAATAAACAAACAAAAGCAAAAGCAAATAAACAAACAAAACATCCACACGCTCTTAACCATAGACCTGTTATGTTTTTCTAGCTCTGACCAATTTTCAGGACCTTCTATCCATCTAATTGTAAAATTAACAGGTATGCAGTTTCCCCCATGGAACTTCAAACCCAGATCAGAAATATACTCAGATGAAGAATAGATAGCATATTGAAATTCTATAAGTGAAGAGTGGGTCCAAGAGGGATGGGAAGCTAGGAAGAATAAAATTTGGAAAACACAAATGGAAGCAAGTCTGATGAGGAAGAATGAGGGCAGGGGGATTTTCTGAAGTGTGTAAAGTAGGTGCTTATAGAACTCACAAAACAGATTTGCTGGAGCGAGAAAACATGAAAGGAAAGAAGGCAATTTAGGGTTAATACATAATAAGAATGACAGAAAAACCTAACAGCTCAAAGAGTTGAGAATGATAATGAATGAATGTTAAGGACAATGAAGAGCAGTTTTGTTCATTCATTTTCTTCTCCTCTTGCTCCTCCTCCTCCTCCTCCTCTTGATCCCTCTTCCTCGCCCTCCCCCTCTCCCCTCCCTTTCTCTTCCTCCTTCTTCTCCTCTTCCTCTTCCTCCTCCTCCTTTTTCTTCTTCTTCTTCCTCCTCTTTTCTTCTTTTTTTTCTGCTTCTCCTCCTTCTCTTTCTCCTCCTCCTCCTTCTTCTGCTGCTGCTGTTTCTGCTTTCTTCTGTTGCTTCTGATTTTGCTTTTGCTTCCACTTCTCCTATTGTTGTTATTTTATATAGATTGGGAGAAAGACAAGATAAAATAGTACTACTATATATAGTAGATGAGATGATAAAAATAAAAGAAATGACCAAACTACTTTGTTTTATTTGTAATGATGAAAAAACTGAGCAAGACAGAGATTAGAGACCAATTCAATAATTTATTAAATGGAGAGAAATACTGGGACCAATACATCCATGTTGATCCCAGGGCTAGACAAGATTATCATCTCAAAGAGTTTAGCCCTGAGTATCGGGGAGTGAGCTTTTTATGGAATAACAAGAACAATGACATTACTGATATTCTAATGACATCTGAAATGGATAAACCTTTATCTTGTCAAACATTAAGGAATGTCTATAAAACCTTTATCTCAAACATTAAGAGGGAAAGGTTATAACCAAAGGCAGAATTACAAAATAGGACAATTGGAGGAACTGGTCACCCCATTAAAAGTGAACTTTGACATAACATTCTGTTTGCTTTCTTTCCATGAGGAATGTTTTTGAACTAAGTAGCATATAGAGCAGTAGTGTCAAACTCAGATAGAAATGGGGGACAAGGAGCAGCTAGGTGGTGTAGTGGATAGAGCACAAGCCCTGAAGTCAGAAGGACATGAGTTTAAATCTGACCTCAGACACTTAATACTTTCTGGCTGTGTGACCCTGAGCAAATCACTTACCCCCCAACTGCCTCAGCAAAAAAAAAAAAAAGGGAGAAAAGAAAGAAATGGAGGACACTAGTATGTACATAAGGATCCTTATTGACTGCATGTTGACTGTAAAACCTCATATTATCATTATGTATGTCCTATTGTATTTTTATTTATTTCCTTAAATGTTCCCTAATACATCTTAATCTGCTTGGACAAGCACTCCAGAGTGTTTTGGGTCACCTGAGCACTTGTTTGACTTCTCTGGCAAAGAATAAAAATGGTTAATTGAATGAAATTCCAAGAAAAGTGAAAAGATTGAAAAATCCTGATGAGTTTAAATGAGTTAAAGTAGGATTTCACGTTCCTGATTCTACTTTGTGTGAAACCTGATTCTGAATCCTTCTTTAGAGGCTGGACTAAATTCATCATGGGGGCATTCAGTCCTGTGCTCATAACTTGCCTCCTATCTGTCCTTTCCTCTCTCTCCTCATGCCCACTCTCAGGTTCAGCTCCTTACCACCTCTGGCCTGAACAATAGTCTCCGAATTTATCCCTCCCTCTCCATACCATCCCCCTGTGACTTTACCAGGAATATTTTTCAAACACAGTTCGGACCAGATCGATTTCTTGCTCAAAAAATTTCAGTAGCTCCCTGATCCATTTATGAGAAAATATGAACTCCTTGTTTTGACATTTAAAGCATTTCATAAACTGAGTAGTCTCCTTCAAACACTCTATGCTTTGGGCAAATTGTTCTGCTTGCTTTTCTGCATATACCGCACTCTATCTCACATCCTTCTATCTTTATCTATCTTTGCAGTCCCCATGCCTACAAAATTTCTCTCTCTCTCTCTCTCTCTTTCTCTCTCTCTCTCTCTCTCTCTCTCCCCCGTGTCTCTGTTTCTCTTTTTCTGTCTCTCTCTTTCCCTCCCTCCCCCTACCTCACTTTTACTCTCTCCCTCTCTTTTTCTGTCTCTCTATTTCTCGTTCTCTTTCCCTCTCTCCCCCCCTCTCACTCTCACTTTCACTCTCTCCCTCTCTTTCTCTCTCTCTCTCTCTCTCTCTCTCTCTCTCTCTCTCTCTCTCTCTCTGTCTCTCTGCGTCTTTCTCTGTCTCTATTTCTCTCTCTCTCTTTCTGTCTCTCTTTCTCTCTGTGTCTATCTGTCTGTCTGTCTCTCTTCCACCCCAACCTCCATCATGTGTCAGAATGCTTAGCACTATTCAAGGCTTTAACTCCAGTGATATGTTGTACATAAGACTTGTTCATTAGCCACCCAGTTTGGGTGCTTCTCTTCCCTCCCATCCATTTCCCCTTTAATCACTTTATATATATCTTGCTTCTATTTACCTTAACACAAATTGAACCACCCTACCCTACCCCAAATATAATTTGTGCTCTTAGGGACAGGGACACTGTAATCTCTCTCTCTTGATCCAGAAAAATAATGCACAGGGCCTGGAACAAAATAGGTCCTTAATAAATTCTGGTTGAATTGAATTCATTTCCTTTGCTCTGCCATTTATGAGATGGGATCATAATTGCTACCTCCCACTTACCTTAAGCAGGCAAACTAAGGTATTAGAGATGAAGACTAAGGGTCTCTGGAGAAAATCATCTTGAAAAAGATCTCCTATAAATGCAACATAGAACTCTTTAAAAGCTTTAACTTTTCCAATATCCTTTTCCCAAGGAAGATTCAATTACGGCAAACCATACGGGGAGACTTAGTCTTCTGACAGCCATGATTATGCCTGAGGATAAACTAGATGTAAAAATAAGCTTGGACCAGGAGGATAAGCACCTGAATGAAGTCTGATTTTGAATAAGTAAGAATTTGGCAAAATGGAAATATGGTTTTAGCAAAGATATTCAATTTCTTGTGACATCAGTTCCTTCTTCACTGCGATATTGCCTAAATTAAGAAGGGCTAATGAAATTTATATTGACCTAAATATTTCCTGAAACTTTAATGAAAGGTGATGGGAAAAAAAGGAAATTTACAAATATTGGAGTTCAAATCACAACATTCATGGCTTGAAGTAACAATGACAACAGCAACAACAACAATAATAGACATTTATATAATATTGTAAGGTTTGCAAGCACTCTGTGTACTATGGCACATCCTAGCTGTCCTGCCAAAATAATTACACCCATGAACAAAATATTATATTTAAGGTTTTGCATTTCTTGAATCAACATCAATCAGGGCTGTAGCTTCCAGATTAACTTACACATTAACTCATTATTTTGGTGAATAGTGAATCCTCAGATTACAGTGCTAGAACTAGAAGGCACTCTGAGTCTATCTAATCAATAGTTAGAGATAAAGTGACTTACAAGTTTTAATGACTTTCCCAAAATCAAAAGTGGGGTTTAAACTCATCTTCTAAGTGCAATCCAACATCTAAAATCTTTCCCAGGACCACATTATCTCCTTCTATGCTTTCTCATTCTTACTTCTTATCCAAATACTTCAGTGAAACTTCCATGGAGGAATCATACAATGCACAGGAATCCCTCTTCTCTTTCTTTTAATGTCTTCTGGGTATATGACTGGTCCCCCTTCTTTTCTGGATATATAGATACAAATATCTATATAGATATAAATCTATATATCTATAAAAATATATCTATATATGTATCTATATATGATATAGATATATCTATATATGTATATATGTATCTATATAGATACAAAAAATACATAGATACAAATATCTATATATCTATATTTGTCTGTCTGTCAATCTATAAAGGATTTTTTATATTGATTCTCACCATTAAATTAGAGGGAGATCATAGATGTTAGTTAGAAGGATTGTTACAGATCCCTTACATTTTACAGAAAAATAAGTTGAGACTCAGGAGGGTTGAGCAATACATGCTTACAATCATTTTGATTGTCAGTAAATAGATCTGAAATTAGATGTTTCTGACTCCAGATCTAGAACTCTACCTATGACATCAAGTCGCTTCTTCTTGGCAATGTAATGAAGACTGCTTATGTCCATGACAAATAACCATTTCTGTAAAAAAAAAAAAAAAAAAAAGTAGAAAATATAAGGGGCAGCTAAGCTAGGTAGAATAGTAGAGGGCTGGGCCTAGAGTCAGCAAGAATTGAGTTAAATCTTGCATTTGACTCCTGCTAACTGAGATTCTGGACAAATCCCTTAACCTAGTTCATCCCAGTTTCCTCAACTGTAAAATGAGGGTATTAATAAAATCTACATCTCCAGATTGTTAGGATGAAGGACTATAGAAGGATCAGATGATGATGATAATGACTTTAATAAATAGACGTATTCTTAATATAGAGTAGTATCTGTCTAAAGTCAAGAGCCAGTATTCTATTTCTAGATTTTTTTTTCTATAAAAATCAATAGTAAAACAAGGAAGTCCATTATCACCATTACTATTTGATATATTGCTAGAAGTGCTAGCTACAACAATTAGACAAGAACAAGAAACTGAGAGAATAACTCTAAGCAGAGAAGAAACAAAATTATTGCTCTTGGAAGGTAATATGATGGTTCACATAAAAAATCCTAGATTAAACAACAAAGATAATTGAAACAATCAATAACATCAGCTGAGTTACAAGATATCTTTAACATGTCTATATAATTCCAACAAATCTAGCAGGAAGACAGAGAAAAGAAAATTTCACACCAGGTCCTAGAGAATTTATGAAACATCGGGGTCTAACCGCCAAAATGCATACAAAATAATGTTTGTATTAATAAAAGAAGAGAGGTCAAAATAATTGGAGAAACATTCATTACTCATGGGTAGATCAAGCAATTGTAATAGGTAACAATGCTACATAAACTAATTTACTTTAAGAATAATTTATTTATTCTGAAATATATCGATCAAATTACCAAAGACCAAAAAAAAAAAAAAAAAAAAAAAAATCCAAAATCATCTGATGAGAGAAAAAGATCAGAAATCTCAAGAGAAGTAATAAAATATGTGGAAAAGAAGAAGGTCTATGAGTTTAAACTGCATCATAAAGAAGTAATTACCAAAATGATTTGACACTGATTACAAAAATAGAGGTTAAGAAGTGGAATAGATTATGTGCTAGTAGGAAAAAATTAGTAGGCTAGTGATTTCATTTAGTACTTAGGTATTCCTAGATGATGTAGTAAGTAGAACACTGAGCTTTGAGTC
This sequence comes from Sarcophilus harrisii, assembly GCF_902635505.1. Taxonomy (NCBI): domain Eukaryota; kingdom Metazoa; phylum Chordata; class Mammalia; order Dasyuromorphia; family Dasyuridae; genus Sarcophilus; species Sarcophilus harrisii. The sequence continues at coordinate 256,131,595 of NC_045430.1, read as the reverse complement.
AGGAAGACCTTAATTCAGATCTAACCTGACACTTACTAACTAGGTGATCTTTGATAAATCACAGTCTCTGTTCATTTTGGTTTCCTAAAATGTCTGCCTCCCTGGGATGTTATAAATATCAAAGGAGATGTTTGTAAAGTACTTGGCACATAATAAGTACTATATAAATGCTAGTTATTTCTGTAGTTATTGTGGTGACCTACCCAAAGTTCCAATTTAAGTAACTTATTAATAATAATTAATAAGAAGTAACCTTATTCAGAATAAAATGCTGCAAAAGCATCTGGAAAGCAGTCTGGCAGAAACTAAGTTTTAGACCAACACTTTATACCATATACTGAGATAAGCTTCAAATGCACACATAAGTTGCAGGTAAATTGTCACATTTAAATTAGGAGGGGAATAAAAAGAAAGAAATGGTGACTATTCGTGATAAAAATCAGAAGACAGAAGAGCACAGTAAATAAATATAATGCTGATTATTTAAAATTAAGAGGAGATCTACTATAAATCAATTCATTGATCATTAAGCTTCTTGTCATTTTAATTCTTTCAAATCTGTTATATCCCATCCAGAACTATTCCAGACCAAAGAAACTTCACTTAACATCTATGAATTTTTATTTTTTAATTCTATTGCCATTTATACAAAATAATGTAACTGGAATCAGAACTGCTTTGATTTTGGAATTTGTATCTTCAGATCCTATCATAATGTTCCCATTTTGTAATTGCTTAGAGAATTGAATTAAATTTCCAAATAGAGATGGAAATGACAGTATCTTCTTCACAGGGTTGCTGTGTGCTAAAGTACATGTGCAGAATGGTTTGAAAGCTAGCATTTCAGCTAGCATTATAATCAGTTTGCTTATCCAGTATCTTGCACATAGTAGGAGTTTACTAAATGCTTGCTGAATGATCTATGATTATATAGTATTATGTGGTAAATTCTGTTATTACAGAGATTTCTGTGATAATAAGCAATATAAGATCCATAGTAAAAGCAAAGTATTTGCCAATTTAATGAACATTGATTTTGAAGAAATTACTAAATGGTTCAGTTTTAAGGATCTGCTTCATTCTCCCCACTTTCTAAATATTCTCTCCTTCTAAAATGACCTGTTTACTTAAATACACTCATTCTGCATTTCCCAATAAAATGCAAAATCCTAGAAAGTATGTAATGCTTTTATGTTTGTCTTTTCATCCCTGGTGTTTAGCACAGTGCTTTCCACAGATTAGATACTAGTGGATGTTTGTCCAATGTGTTTAAATGTATTTTTAAATGTTAAATTCTGGAAAGGGGGCATGGTTCTTTTAAAAGAGTCCAGTCTCTGTCAGAGGACAGGCTTTCAAAAGCTGCAGAGGAGCCACAAAGTCTTTCAAAATGCAAATGCTATCCTTGTGTTTAAGATTTATTGCCAAGCATCTAACAATAAGCTCCCTCTGATGGGAGTGGGGGAGGTTCTCTCTTTAGAGAGAGGAAAATTACTCCTTTTGATTAGGAAAAAGAAAAGACACTCACAAAGATCTCTCATAAGCAAACATGGCAGATAGCTGGTCATAATCTGGTTTTTCTGGTTTGGGCCAAGAAATATACAGCAAAAAAAAAAAAAAAAAAAAAAGTAAGTTGTTCTTTTTTATTTTGTTTTTAATTTTTTTTAATGTATGGTAGTTTATTTTCTGAAGAGAATGAGGGACTAGATAGCTAAGAAAACTAATGCTATGTGGCTAGGTGAGAGAACCCATTACAAAAGTAAGGCTCTCTCTTTAGGACAGTTAAACTTTAGAAAGGCTGCTGGGAGGCTTTAGAGCTAAGCACTTTAAAGCTTTGTATAAACCCAGGGGCTTTGGGCACCAGGGTAAGTAGGTTGAGAGGAGGAGCTAAAGATTCTGATGTTATGACTATATTGAAGAAAGGATTATGATTCACAACTGTCTAAGAATATTGGCAGACTCCAATTTACAAATGAGTTGTATTCCAAGAGTGTTTGAAGCTTGGCTCTGGTAATAAAGTTTCCAGGGTAATTGGGAAAACTCTATTTAACCCATTACATAAGTGATTCAACATTAATATAGAAATTGTTTTTGTTTCAATCATGCCTGACTCTTTGTGCCCCATCTGGGGTTATCTTGGCAAGGATACAGCGTTTGTCATTTCCTTCATTAGCTCATTTTATAGATGAAAAAACTGAGTCAAAGTGAACTAAGTTACTCAGGATCACACTGCTTGTAAGCATCTGAGGCTGTATTTGAACTCATGAAAATGAGTCCAATGCCTGATTCTAATCCCAGTACTCTATCCACTGTACCATCTAGGTGCCTTTGAATTTGAAATAACCACCATTTATGTAAAAATGTATTTATGGGACAATATATTCTGAATTCTACCATAAGATGAAGTGCCAGAAGCATATTTCCATTAAGCACAGTACCCAAAGAAATAAGGAGTTCCCTTCTCACATAACTCTTAGGTATTAGCAAGGTATTTAGGAAGGTGGAAAAGGTCATGTTCCCATGGGACTAATGAATCAAGACCAAGTAATAGTATAAGGGTGAACATGACCATGATGAATCTTAGGATTCTAGAAGACAGTAAAAAAAATAAGAGGGATAGTCTTCAGGGGCTAACTTTTTATCTCCTAGATGGTCACTGGTGGGATAAAGATTGTAGTAGAGTGAAAACTCTTTAGTGACTAAGGGGTAGAGGGAGCAGGTAAAGGACATAAGATGGACTATTTACCCAAAGTGCTCATGAAAAAGCAGTAAGAAGAGGGCAGGTGAGATAAGATAGGTAGAATCTGGGTGGGAAGTGGAGGAATTTTGTAATAGCACAGGGTTAATTCCAATAGTGCAATCAGATCAGTGCTGTAGAGAGAAAAGTGATGGAAAATTCCAATGACAATGATAGCTGAAAGGACAGTTTCTTATGACTATATGTCAGAACTATTTGTAGTGAGAAAGATTCTTAAATGTACCATTGAATTAGCATTTCTTTAAATTCTACTCTAAAATATCCATACTATTGTAAAAAATTTAAATTATTTGAAATAAATTTATTCTTAAATGCTTTTTAGAGACTTCTATTTTGGTTTTTAAAATATAATTCAGTGGAAAGAAATTATTACTTATGTTTTTTAAAGGACATCTCAAAAAGAAAAAAGAAAAGAAAATTCACTTCTCAATTAAACATGTCAATGGAAATCCCAAGCTAAGATGACACTTTAGGGAGTGGGGGAAGACTTCTGGGAGGCAAGATGGTGGAGTAAGCAGTGAATTGCCATAACTCTTCCATATTCAACTCTAAACAACCATAAAATAGTGGCCTGAAACAAATCCTGAACTAGCAAAAAAATAATAATAATAAAGTGGTGTGAAATAATCTTTGAGCCTAAGATACTTGGATGATTCAGCTCACTCTGATAAAGGGGGAATGCAGTCCAGAAGTAGAAGCATGTCAACAAGTCAGTAACAAGTCCCATCTCAGCAAACCATCAATAGATCCTGATTCTTTGTGTGGTAGACCAGGCAAATGCCATCAGTCCGTACCCCACCCCCTCAGCACAGCACCAGACATAAGAGTTCTGAATGGATCCTAGGATAACATCAATACACCACCAGGTAAATAGCCAGTGTCTGCAGTCACTCACACAACAAGATTGAGATAGTGCCTTTTCCATCCTGGGAGCAGAGCCCAAATTTAAAAGAAAAGGTAAAAGGTCAAAAAAAAAAAAAAAGATGAACAAACAATGGTTATGAAAAAGGATCTCATCAAAGAAAGTTATTTTCTTGACAGGAAAGAAAAAGACACAGGCAAAAGAGGACAACAATGTCAAAACACCTATGGACAAAACCCCAAAGAAAAATAGGAAGTGGTCTCAGTCCCAGAAAAAACATATGAAAGAGCTCAAAAAGGAATTTTTTAAATCATATACAAGAAGTAGGAGAAAAATTAGGAAAAGAAATGAGAGTGATATAAGAGAATTATGAAAAAAAGTCAGTTGCTTGGAAAAAGAAAACAATTGCTTAAAAAGTAGAATTGACCAACTGGAAAAGAAAGCACAAAAACTAATTGAGTAAAAGAATTCCTTAAAATATACAATTGGGCAACTGGAAGCTACCAACTCTGACACGAGACTCAATCAAACATTGTACTACAAATATTACCTTTAGACATGAATGAAGAAAAAGAAATTGAAGGAATGAAAGTAGTCAATGAGAAAACAAAACCATCACTCTTTACAGATGATATGATAGTTTATTTAGAAAATTTGAGAATCAACAAAAAACCTACTTCAAACAATTATCAACTTTAGCAAAGCTGCAGGATATAAAATAAACCCACATGAATCATCACTATTTCTATATGTTATCAATAAAACCTAGCAGCAAGAAGTAGGAAGAGAAATCTCATTTACAACAATGATATACTATATAAAACATTTTAGTCTGCCAAGACAAGCCCAGGTACTATATAAAGACAATTACAAAACACTTTTCATACCAATGTGTGGGTAGAGAGAGAGAGAAAGAAAGAGAGAGAGAGAAAGGGAGGGAAGAAGGGAGGGGAGAGGGGGGGAAAGAGAGAGAAAAGAAAAAAGAAAAAGAAATATAAATAGAAAACTTTGATTATATTAAATTTAAAAGATTTTGGACAAATACAACCAATGCAGCCAAGATTTGAAGAAAAACAGAAAGCAAGGAAACAATTTTTTACAGCAAGAGAATCTTATAAAGGTCTCATTTCTCAAATGTAAAGAGACCTGGGTCAAATTTAAAAGAATACAAATCATTCCCCAAATTCATAAATGGTCAAAGGATATGAACAGGCAACATTCAGATGAGCAAATAAAAGTTATCTATAAATACATGAAGAGATGCTCTAAATCACTTTTGATCAGAGAAATGTAAATTAAACAACTCTGAGGTACTACCTCACATTTATCAAATTGGTTAATATGAGAAAAAAAGGAAACTGAGAAATATTGGAGAAGATGTGGGAAAATTGGATACTAATGCATTGTTGATTGAGTTGTGAATTGATCCAACTGTTCTGGAGAGTAATTTCAAATTTTTCCCATAAGGCAACCGAATTGTGTATGTCTTTTGATCCTGAAATACCTCTACTAAGTTTGCATCCCAAAGAAATCACAAAAAAGGGGAAAGGACCTACATGTACAAAAATATTTATCACAGATCTTTTAGTAGTGGCAAAATTTTGGAAATTGAGAGGGTCCCCATCAATTGAGGAATGACTAAACAAGCTATTGTATATAAGTATAATAGAATTCTATTGTGCAATAAGAAATAACAAAGGAAGATTTCAGAAAACCTGGAAAGACTTGTATCAGCTGATACAAAGTGAAATGAGGAGAACCAGGCAAACATTGTATACAGAATCAGCAACATTGAAGGATAAATCAACTTTGAATGACTCAGCTCTTCTCAGCAACATAAATGATACAAGTACCAAGGATTCACACACACACACACACACACACACACACACGCACACAATGTTATCCATATCCAAATAAAGAATTAATTACTCTTGAATGCAGAATGAAGTATATTTTTTTCACTTTATTCTTTTTTGTGGTTCTTTTTCCCCTTTGATTATTCCTTCTTTCACAACTGTGACTAATGTGGAAATATGTTTTGCATTATAGCCTATCATTTTCAGAAAAAGAGAGGGACAGGAAGGAGAGAGAAAAATTTGGAGCTTAAAATTTTTAATAAATGAATGCTAAAAATTATCTTGACATATAATGGGGGATACTATTTTTTAAGATGATACTATTGACCAGGTGACAATGTGTTTAATTGTAGGGGGAAAAAAATCTATATACCTTCACAAACAAAGAATTTACCAAATGAAACCCAGTGGCAACAAAATTAATCCCTTTCCAACTTTAACCTCCTTTCATTCTATTGTCATGCTGTCATCATCAGGAAAGTCAAAATTTGGAAGGATGCTACCACTTAACTGCCTCTTATGGCACTGTATCTTTGAGAATCCATGCCTAGAGTTGATTTGACCTGGGAAGGCAGACGTCAATTTCTAGCTGCAAAGGGTAGAATATTATAAAGTTCTTGTCTGAAACAACTTTTAGCTTCTCTTTGAAAATCTCAGATCTGTGGGTTGCTTTTTGTTGCTTTCTTGACTGGTCACACTTGGCCATTACCTTTTGATTCCTCCCTAGTTCCAGACTGTCTGTTCAGTTTTACTCTGTGTCTTCTTCATGGATTTCATTTTTCCTGCCTTGATCCTAGCTCCCATACTCAAATCTTCATCAAATAATATAATAACTATAATAATAACAGCAGAACAACAACTATAATTGTATGGTGATTTAAAGTTTTTTAAGCGCTTTATGTATATTATCTGCTTTGATTCTCAAACCACCTTATAAGGTTGGGAACTACTGGCATTATTAATTCTATACATATGAGGAAAGGGAGTCTTAATGACTTTCCCAGGGTTAGAAGTGAGATTTGAACTCGGGTCTTCTTGATTCCAAGTCCAGTATTCAATTATCTACCCAAGCTCCTTTACCTTCTCTCCTTACTGCCTCCCTAGGCAACAACTCAGCTTGACAGATAAACAGTAATATTTTGACAATGAGGAAAAGATGTGAAATTAGGAGATACCTGAAGGTTAACATTCCTCTTAACCATGATTCTTTTTATTTATAACCATTTTGGTGGAAATATTTGTCAATGAATCACATGTGTTGATACTCCTGGGCAGTAGAAATTAAAGCCTTGTATAGCCAACAGCAGGAACCTAGAACCAGTATCTAGAAGCTAGAGATAACCTTGTGCTGGGAAAGATCCTGGGTCTGGGATTAGATCTTGACTTTGCCATTTACTCCCCACGCCCCATGGAATATTTATCAAATCACTTCATTTCTCCTGAATCTCTTGTAAAATGTGGAGAGGGAAGAATGTTGGACTGTATGACCTTTAAGGTCTCTTCCAGCTTTAAACTAATTATTCTAAGTTAAAAAATTAAAAAAAACAAACAAACAAACAAGGGAGGGATGGAGCATCCCAACAGAAGATGTTGAAACAGAAAGATATCTCTGGGACAAGCTGGGTGGACAAGCTGGAGGACGGATGAGAGAGGTAGCCAAAAACGTAAGTGACCAAGGACAATTCATGAAGAAAGGGCAAGAATGAAGTCCCCTTCAAATAATATATGAGGCAAGAAAAAAGATTTAACCCTCTCCTCTTATCCTCCCCCATCAGAGGGGGATATCTCTGGCAAGTTTGTTTTCAATGAAGAATGAGTAATTCAATATTACTGGGAAAGCAAGGGAAAGGAATAAGTGTTTATCTAGTGCCAACTTAGTGCCAGACACTGTGTTAAGCACTTTTTAACAAATATTATCTCCTTTCAGATTTGTATCAACTCTGTAAGGTCAGTGGTATTTTTACAAACTGAGACAAATTGGAGTTAAGTGATTTGCTCAGGGTCACACAGCTAGTAACTGTCTGAGTCTGAATTTGAACTCAGAGCTTCCTGACTCCAGGCTCAATAGTCTGTCCACTAAAGCACCCCTTTGCCCGGGATCTTTGAAGGGAATGCTTTGCTGGTATTATAACTACTACCTATCTCAGCAAGCACAATACCCTGAAGATAATTCACCTTTTTCTTGATTAATGCATTAATTCATTTAATAAGCATTTATTAAGGGCCTATGTACCAGGTGCTACCCTCGGTGCATGCTGACTCTATCTCACTCTTCCAAACTGACTGACGAAGGCAATGATTTTCTCACAGGCTATGGAGGTATTTTACTGTTCTCTGTGTTTTCTATATCGGGTGCACTTGTCCAAATGTGCATCCCTTCTCCAAATAGTTCAGAGGCATTCGGGAACAAAAGCAATCACTTTAAGACTTACAGAAATTTCATCCCAAGTTGTAAGACATCACACATTATTACTCAAACAAGCTCTTCTGTCAGTCGTTTTAGTCCAATACAAGCTGGTGCTGAAATATGCAGGAAGTTGTGCTTTTTTTTAATTGTTCTTGATTTCTTTTCAATGAGATGTGAGTTGAGAAGTGAATTCTCTCCTTAAGAGATGTAGAATACTCATTAGTCAGCCTTAGCAAGTTGAGGATAAGAAAAGGCTTTCCTGATTTGAACTCTTGGTTATGGTCTTCCTTAGCCAGACTCCTTACTGAGGAGACCATTGCTCAGTCCAAGGGGGGTTCATACTCTTCCATTTGGGGGGGGGGGTCATGCCCTCTGTCCACCAGAGGGAGACACAGAATACTCCTTATATCCTCAGCCCCAAATAGAGACATCTTCCAAGCTTCCTTAGAGGTCCCCATCTACAACAGGTTGAACAAGTTACCCAAGTCTAACAGCAATCTGCTCTCCACGTTTCTGCCTTCTTAAATTACCTTTGCATTCAAGTGATTCATTAGAAGGGTGAACTTTTGTTGATTTGTTCATTTGGCAGATACTAGATGGTATCACCGGTGGTTTTTACAAGGAAGCCTGGCCCATGTTACAATATATGGAAGTCTCTGATCTAAAATCAGCTCTGTAAGTAACTGTAGGTGATTATCATCCACCCCCCACCCCAATCATCACCTTCCACCATTGACTAATATTCTGAACAGAACAGCCCATTCTGTTCCAAAGAAGGAATTCCCAGAGATCTAATGATAAACTACAAAGTTAAGGCTCACATGTTTACATGTCTGTGGTTAGTGATCTCAATAGTTTAGCACTTGGTGTTGAAAGGTCAAAATTATGGGGCCAATCCTCCCTGAAGGCTAGTTATTTTTACCCCATCCCATGACCACAAAAATCACTATAAATTCTAGCCTACCTTCTCATAAACACCTTAAAGGGGGGGCTTCAGAGTTCCTATAGAATATAAGTAGCTAAAATTTACTAAGGAAAAAATATTTTTAAAAGTCCTTATCTTGAGATAGTGGTGACATCTTAATAATTTAAAGAATAGCAGTTTAGATAATACACTAGAAATAGTTAGCTGAGTCCTGAAGGTTCACTGAAATATTCAAAGCTAGTTCTTTCTCCAAATTTAATCTTGATGACTATGATTGGGTGCTCACCCAATCATTCTCTTTTACAGGATTTGAATTCTAATGACCAGGTTTTTTTCATGAAGAAATCAGAAGTACTTTAATGATAATCCCATCAGAGTTCATTAGAATAATGCTAGAGAACACAATGGCAAAATGAGTTTACACTAAGATATCAACAATTAGAGTTATTTTCCTTTCCTCTTTTTAAATTTTCCAGGTGATGTATAAATGTGGCTAATTATCTTATCCGAGCAGCTAGGTGGCATAGTAGTAGAGTGCTAGAGCTGGAATCAGGAAGATTTATCTTCATGAGATCAAATCTGGCTTCAGATATGAGCTGGGCAGGTCATTCAACCCTCTGGCTTCAGTTTCCTTAGTTGTAAAATGAGCTGCATAAGGAAATGACAAACCATTCCGATATCTTTTATTTTTTGCATGTGGGGATGAGGTGGAATGGAGGCAAGGCAGTTGGGATTGGGTTGCTCAGTCACACAGCTAATAAATATCACATTTTTGAGTCCAGATTTGAACTGGGGTGCTCCTGATTCCAATGTCACTAACTGCCATTCCCCTATCACTCCAGTCAAGAAAACCAAGAAATGGGATCACACAGTCAGACAAGACAGAACAGCCATAATTTTTCCCAAAGCTCTATGGGTTCTCCAGTCTTTTTGAAGGTAGATGATGACATTTTAAAGACAAACATCTCTATAAATACAAGATCTGAAGGGATTTGTCATTGTTGTCATTTAAGTCAGTGGGGAGAGGAGACTTGGAGGCAGGAAAATGTACAATCAAAGCTCATCTCTGAAAATTTACCTGCATGACTCTAAGCATTTTATCTGCCTGTCTTCTATGCCTGGATGAAGGATGGGTGATGGTGGGCATTGGATAAAGATTGCTCTGTTTAAACTTAAAGGATAACCTACAAAGATTCTTCCTTTCTCTCTCTCTCTCTCTCTCTCTCTCTCTCTCTCTCTCTCTCTCTCTCTCTCTCTCTCTCTCTCTCTCTCCTTGTCTCCTCTCTTTCTGACTGTCTCTGTGTGTCTGTCTCTCTTTTTTTCTGTCTCTGCCTCTGTATGTGTGTGTCTTTCTGTCTCTATGGATCCCTGTCTCTTTCTCTGTCTCTGTCTGTCTCTGTATCTTTCTTTGTCTCTCTGACTCTCTCTCCCTGTCTCTTTCTCTGTCTCTGTATCTCTCTTTGTCTCTCTGTCCCTGGCTCCCTTTCTCACAGTCTCTCTTTCTGTCTCTGACTCTCTATCTCTTTGTCTTCACCCACATTGTTAAAAAGGACAATTACATGACAGGAGAATGTCTTGACTGGTGGGTAAATTGGATTTAAGTGAGACAGAAGTGTTCAAAGTTGTCAGCCTCACTTTCTCTGGAGGGACAAAAGTCAATATAGCTGGCAATGGCCTGACCTACAGTGGATGACCTTAGTGCCTTCAGTGTCTATCTAGACTCTAAGTGCTCCATGGCAGCTGCTTCAGCGACCTCCATGGCTGTTAGAACAAACTAACCTACCCATCCCGCTGGAAAAAATCTTCATATGCTTGGGTAAACCCACCCATCACTTTGAGATCTCCAGGTGCCCATCTGCCAAAATGGTTTGCTGGGGGTGTGGCCATTGCATGTGCTACAGCTTTTTGGACCTACCAGTGAGTGGTGAGGGCCAGGTGGACACCAATGTAGATGAGCAGCCTTGAAAAGGGTTGGCAAGCCCTCCCACCAGAGGAGATGGTTCTCCTCAAATACTTCATATACTCCCAGCTATATGTATACATCTATCTTGCTGCAGGTAGAATGCAAATGGGGACTCAGGAATAGCCAGTCCCAATCCTTGTTTTTGATACTTTCTATGTCCCCTAGACAGATCACTTAATCTCTCTGTTTGGGTTTGTTGCTTTTTTGTTGTTGTTTGTTTGTTTTGCTTTGTTTTGTTTTTTAATTTTGGGGGTTCTTTTTGCTTGTTTTTTGGCAAGGCAATTGAAGTTTAAGTTACTTGCCTAGGATCACTCAGCTAGGAAATGTTAAGTATCTGAGACTGAATTTGAACAGATCCTCCTGACTCTGGAGTCAGTGTTCTATCTATTGCTTTATCTAGCTGTCCCACTTAATCGCTTTGATTCTCTCTTTTCACATCTCTAAAAGGGGAATAATAAGAGCAACTAGCTCCTTGGGTCATTGTGAAAAGCAAAAGAAATATGGATATCAATTGCTTGACAAAATTTAAGATGCTTTATCCCTGTGAGCTATTGTTTTTATTATTATTTTGTTCTTATCTTTTTCAAATTAGAAACAGTCCTGGGACAAGTCAGTAGTCTACTATTCTTTTATATTTAATGTTCTACAGATTGTTGCACAGGTGGAGAAAATAATTACTTTCTATAATTGAATAAGATCATTAGGATGGGAGCTCATTCTCTCTAGTCTCATTGAAAGCATCTTTGGTGCAACTCCAGTAGCAGACAGGACAGCAGAAATGATAACTGAACTCCTCTGCTAAGTCTTTGCATTCATTCTGAAGTTGATAAAGAGCCTGCATCAGAGCCAGAATGTCCCATCCCTGACTTATATTAGCTTTGCAGTTCTCAGGAACTCACCCTCATCTCTGACCTGTAGGCCAGTGGTATCAAATTCAAAGAGAAATGGGGACCATTAAATTGTATGTTAGGATCTCTGCAGGCCACATTTTGACAGAAATCTATATTTTAAAAATATTTATGGTTTACTGAATTCTTATTCATTTTGCTAAATATTTCTGAATTGCATTTTAATTGGGTTCAGGCCAACCCAGAAGTATTGTGGGATGCTTATGGCCCATGAGGCAACATGTTTGATCCGTCTGCTCCAGGCAGAGAGTCTACTCTGCAGAGAAGGTACCAATCTACATTCATAATTTTTTCCTTCACTGGAGTACTCACTATACAAATGAAATCATAGATCCAGTCTCTATCTCTTATCCTATCTCCTCTTCCTCCTCCTCCTCTTTCTCCTTCCTTTCTTTCTCCTTTTCTTTATACTTTTCTTTCTTCTTTTTTCTTCTTTTTCCTCCTCCTTCTTCCTTTCTTCCTCCTCCTCTTTCTACTTCTTTCTTCCTCTTCTTCCTTCTTCTTCTTCTTCTTCTTCTTCTTCTTCTTCTTTTTCTTCTTCTTTTTCTTCTTCTTCTTCTTCTTCTTCTTCTTCTTCCTTTCTTCTTCCTTTCTTCTTCTTCCTTTCTTCTTTTTTATATATTAAACATAAGCTCATGAATTAACAAAAAATTACATTGTAAGGAAGTAATTACATTTGAAACACACAAAAGCCATTGTGCTTCTTGGCTAAAAAGCTCCAGAGTTTATTTTTGTAGTACTAAGAAAAAGTTTTTTAAAAGGAGGGAGGGGAAATTGTGTTCTTTTTTCATTCTCTCCAGATTTGGAGCAACAAGCAAGTCATGAAAAAAGTTAGTTGAGGATATTTACCTGGAAAGAACAGAAGAGCCCAAGTATTCTAACCCTCTTTTTTTAATAGAAGAAGAACCTAAAGCCCAGAGAACTTAAACTCCTTGGCTCCTTCAAAGAGGAATAATTTGGCTTCAGTCCATGTCACTCCAGATCTTTTCATTGCATCAGGCTCCTTTTTCTTCTTCTACAGTCTCTGGGTCCATCTACATCAGAGCCTCAGTAGCTGGATACCTAAACTTGCCCAGCTTCCTTTCAACAGAGAACATCTTCTTATTTGCATGCGTGTGCTCATATACAATTTCATCCTAATGAAAGCTGTTTATGTTTCTGAAAGCTAGTTCTGGGCTTTCTTGGATTCAACAGAAAAGAGGCACCTTACTCTCCACTCTCTCTGCCTCTCAGACCCTGTGCTTCTCCCTCTCATGAAGAATTGAGGGAGCATACTCCAGGAACAATGGGATTGGGGTCGGATCACTTGACGTTCAATATTGCCTATTGATTACAGCCTATGTGATTTGGGGCACATGACTTTTGATCTCACTCCATATATGCAAAGCAAGGCAGCAGGATTAGATGTGCTCTAAGATTATTTCTAGCTCTTAATCTATGAGGCTATAAAAAAGGCACCCAGGGAGCAACTCAAGGCCAAAGGCACCCACTGCTCTCCAGAGACAATAGGCTCACCTGCCTCTGAGTCATGTGGCAAACGAGCAGGTGGATGGCACAAGTGCTACAATCTCATTCTAGGTGTCAGGGTCTTGCCTCACTTCTAGTAAACCCCAGGTACCTCCCTCTTCCAGCCTATCCAATCCATTGGACATAATACCCAATCCAAGGTATTATGGGTACCATGTAAAGGAGGAGGGAAAGTGCATCTCTCTGTTTCAGAGTTAAAGTTCACAGGGATACCCTCAGGGACACTGAATCACATTTACACCAAACCTCTCTATGTGTATACAAGATCTCCAAGCTTCATTTTTGGAGTGCAAAGAAAAAGAAAAAAAATAAATAAATAAAGGCAGAGGGAGAGGAAATTGTGCTCCTTTTACAGACACAACAGGATGTTGAATGCTGTTAACAAAGTTGCTTAAAGTCAAGAAAGTCATTTGTGCTTTACGGAGGCAGAAAGGTTCAAAAAGGCCAAGCAACGTGTGGAGAAAATGGCCTCCCCTGCTGGGGTTCTGTCCAAGAGCCAATTCACAGTAAACTGGGAGACTCAGACACATTGACTGCTAATCCTTCAGGTGCCAAATAGATGAGCCTCCAGTCGTGCAGTTCTAAAACCTTATAATGCTACACTTGGCTCCTGGGAGGACTTGGTGCTCTGATTTTGGTGGAAAACAAAAGAAATTTCTCCTTACTCATCTCTGCATTGATTTTAGATCTGGAGAACATTAGAGGTCATGACATCAAAAAACTGAAGGCAAGAGAAATGATGGGATTTACTCAAATTCACACACATACATATACACACATATATGTATAAATACACACACATGTGTATATATGGAGAGAGACAGAAAGACAGAGAAAAAAAAGGGGGGAGAGAGACAGAGAGAGGAAGGGAGGGAAGGAAAGAGAGAGACACACACAGAGAGCAACAGAGACAGAGACAGAGACAGAGACAGACAGACAGACAGAAAGCTTGTAAATATCTGTTATGAGAAGTCAGAGAGGAGGTTTTCCTTATTCTCAGACCAGCATTCAATCCTTTCTACCATCTGCCTATCAGAGGTCCTCAAACTACGGCCACGGGCCAGATGCGGCAGCTGAGGACGATCATCCCCCTCACCCAGGACTATGAAGTTTCTTTATTTAAAGGCCCACAAAACAAAGTTTTTGTTTTTACTATAGTCCGGCCCTCGAACAGTCTGAGGGACAGTGAACTGGCCCCCTATTTAAAAAGTTTGAGGACCCCGGTCAATGCTACCATCTTAGGTGATCTGGACATACAATAGAGATTCATTATTTGTAGCTCCCATGACTCTGGTGGGAGCTTCAATAATTCAAATTAGAATGGATCTTACCACCCTGCCTTGTTAAGCATGCAAACATAACTTGCATAACTGTCCCTGTCTTTTTGATTGCCAATGAGTCCCCATCTGTGACTTTTACAGTAATACTTTGAGACAAAATTAGTCTCTTGAACCTCTTCAAATAAATATATTCTATAATGTATTATAGAATCTATAATGTATTTTGACAAGACTCCTGTGTAGTTCAGTATATTTTGCTTGTGGTATAAGAGGTGGCTGAGGGAACCGTGGATGGAGTAATGAGTCTGGAGTCAGGAAGACCTGAGTTCAAATCCAAGCTAAAGCAGATCTTGAGAAAATCTTTTCAGCTCTATTTGCCTCAGTTTCCTCAACTAAAAAGTAGCAATTGCACCTAATCCCCAGGTTTGTCAAGACAATAAAATTAAATAACACTTGCAAAGTGCTTAGCGTAGTGCCTGGCATATAATAGGCACTATATAAATGCTAGTTATTATTATTACTTTTATTATAGAAATTTGGAGACTGTTAGATTATTTTCACAAGTCCTTTTATACATACATACATATATATATATATATATATATATATATATATATATATTCTTTTAAGTCTACTGTCTCTTTTTCACTTAAAAGGAACCTTTGGATCAAATAGAAGAATTGCATATTTGAAGATGCAAATATAATTTTAATTGCCACAATTGTTATTTGTAAAATGTTGAGATAGCAGGGCAGAACAAAGGTACGGTTTTATTTGGAGTTGACAAGATCTGGATCCAAATTCCACTTTTGACAGTTACTAGATATGTGAGCTTGGGCTACTGACTCAACCACTTTTTGGCCTGACCATTTGGCACTCACTTATCTACTAAGAAATTGAGATCTATTGAAAAGGAAGTTCTCATATCCATAATTGCCTGTACTAGTGAGATCCTTCACAAATTCATGTATTGTGTAAGAATTGGATGAAAAATATTTTTCCCTAATGAATGTTCTTAATTATTATTTTAGTTAAATGCTCAACCAAAGAATTTGTGCCAGCCTCCAAATGCTTATTGGTACTGCCATTCTTCCCATCGTAACCTCTGAGGGCACCTTGATATTCATTTAAATCCATCTCCTGAAACACTTGCATCACCAATGTCATTTCAGTCCATATCTGTTCAACATTGAATATTCCCAGTGATTCCACACACCCAAATTTCTTCTAAGATTTCATTTCTAAAGTGCCCGTATGCATGCGGTAGTCAATTTGCAAACCAGGGTATCTTGACCATTTTAATTTTTTTCTTGTCAAGATGCCAAAAGCATTTAGAGCCCGTTACAAACATACCACTTGCCAAATTTCCATTTTTCAATCGAAGCTGTTGGAGCCAGAGACAAAGCACAAAAGCCTTTCAGCCAGTAAACTTCCATTGTTCTATTTTACATTGGGAAAGAAGAAAAAAAATAAATGACTAAACAGATTGTTTTTGAAACTGATAACACAATTTACTTTTGGGCTTCATATGGTAGATTTCAGCCTGCAGCAAATATTTACAGCCAAGTCTTAACCCTCTCGAAATCAGCTCTTTAACCAAAGGACTGACATTGTCTTTAATTCCATTATTGTGTCCAGGAGGCTCTAATAAACAATAAATATTGACCCTAGTGACCATTGTATTTGCCTGGATAAAGTTTAGTTACAAGGCAGCATGCATATGGAGAGATGGTCAGAAACTTGCTGCTGTCCATTATTAAGCATTCCCATAAACCATTAGATGGTCAACAATATCTTTAATTGATTCCATCACTACCTATGCTACTTATTATTTATTACTATAACAAACTTCTCCATGGGAACAGCTAATTGTACGTCCCCAGTGGCCACTTCAAGTGGAATAAGCCCTGCACAGTGCAGTCGAAGATGCTGCTGAAAGGTCTTTGGCATTGGGGATTTGATTAAAACCGTATTACATGAACACATCAGCAACCATTGCCAAAACAAAACACTAATTTAAAAAATCCTTCTGCTTTACTGCTTAACACAATTGAAAGGAGTTTTGTGTGTCTGTGCGTGTGTTCGTGTGGGTGCCCGTGTGTGCATGTGAGTGAGTGGGGTGTTGGCGGTGCCGGTAA
This sequence comes from Sarcophilus harrisii, assembly GCF_902635505.1. NCBI lineage: Eukaryota > Metazoa > Chordata > Mammalia > Dasyuromorphia > Dasyuridae > Sarcophilus > Sarcophilus harrisii. The sequence goes on along the minus strand of NC_045430.1, from coordinate 256,114,971 downwards.
AGGGGGCATATGTTGCCTTTCTTGCAGACAATTGTTTTTAATGGAAATAACACAGCATTCTGTGGTACAAAGAGGGGAAAGAAAAGGGCAATCCCACCAGCTGCATTGTGGGAATGAACTCAACCTCTGACCCACTGGTGGGACAGGGAACCATTATAACATAAACCGATTTTTTTTTTGTCCTGGGTTTTTATTTTCCATTAAAAAAAAAGCATAATTGTTAATCTGTTCTATAGTAGAAAAGACAGATGTTATGGAAATAGTAAGCCACACTTTGCTAAGAGTGTTCCGTGGAACGAGCTTCCATAGGCAACGCTTTACACGGGAAGATTTAGACAATTAAGCAACCGTTGTGAGGCATGCAGATGAATAACACATGCTAAATTAAATCAATACCAAACACTGTGTTGGAAATAGGTTAATTGTTTATTTTAAACTTCATGGGGGAAAAAAGCAACAGTGAAATTTGTCAAAGGCTTAGAATTGTACACTGGCCTGGATTTGCTCAGGCAGTCCAGGGTAACACACATCAATTCATGGTGCCATTCCTATGGCCGTTTTTGTGTCTTTACTTTTTCAGCAAGAACTCGAGTCATCTTAAATATTTTTATTTGGTGTTTGGACTGTGTAGACTCTAAAAGTGAAAGAAAAGACCTTTACATTCCACAGGAACTCTTAATTATGCATAATGTTTTGATACTTTGAACTCCACTTGGCACAAATGCCAGTCAATATCAAGGTGGACCTTGAAACAATTCAGGAAATAAGTGAACTCTAAGGGCCTACAGAATTTCCCGACAAATTCAATCTTCTCCAGCAAGGAAACAATTTTTAAAAGTACCTACTATGTGTTGGGTAGTTAGGGGCACAAATAAACAATGAAAATGATCTCTGCCCTTCAGGAGTTTATGTTCCACAAGGGTTCCTGTTTTCATTCTGTAAAAAAAAAATTGGAATATAAGGAGATATTTTTAAATGGATGCCAGAATTGTTTTCTTGCAACTCTTAAGTTGATGCAATTATTCATCATTATAAATACCAGTAATTTGTATGGGATTATTCAGAGAGGAACATAAAGGATGTCTTTCCTGAGAGCATTTTTTTTTTTTGATGTAATAGAAAACATGTTGCCTCAACTCTTAAGAAAGAGAAGAAGGAGATAGTGATTAAGAGTGATTCCTATGTAGATAAAATTTGGGATCTCAAAATATTAAATTTAGCTCTTGGGTATAATATAGTAAAAGATTTGCAGAGCTATAACTGGAGAAGCATGAGTTTAATTTTGTCCCAGGGCACCAATATAAAGGAGGGGAGGTGGTGATGAAAGTACTTCCCTCCCAGAGTGGTCCTTTAGCCCACCATCACTATTTACCATCTTCCTCTGCCAGGTTCATGTCATGTGGTGCCATTCCCAAGGGTCCTGCCTTTCTCTTATGTCCCACCTGCCGTAACCAACACACCCTTCAGTCTTTTGCCTATAATATGGCATTGGGCCTAGAATCAAATCCCTGAGAAATGTGCTGTCCCATTTCCAAAAGTAACTGTGCTTAGCAAATAGGAGATCCTCTATCCTTATCTTCCAACTGATTTGACTTCAGGTGCTAAAATTCCTAATTATGGCTTTGGTGATTGACAAATTTTCTTGAATACCAGGGCCACTAATCTTTCAGAGCATCCACATTGCTGTGGATTTCATATGTCAGAAAGAGCTCTGTCACCCACATAAATAGTCTACAGAGAACAGGACCAGTTTGTGAATGACATAGAAGGGAGAAAGTCAACCAAAGAGCACCCTAAGGATCAAAAAGAGCACCCTCATGATCAGCCCAAAGATTAAAACTAGAAATCTACCAGATAATAGATCTAGGTAACTAGGCCAGAACAATATGAAAAAGTTCTCAAAGACAAGGGGAAAATCATACAGAGGAAGAATAGTATGTTTTGAATTTGGACAAGTTATTTTGTGTAATAGGGCATTTCACTGTTCTTAACTAGATAAAGATGAAATTGCTGTAGGTTAAGATAATTATATAAAATGGGGACTGAAGACCCTCAGAGTCGTGTTCTCAAACAAAGAGCTTGTTACCTCAACCCGAACCTGGGTCTTATTAGTTTTTGCCATCCTTAGCAATTTGACCAACTCAAGCAATTCCAGGACCACAACATAACATTTCCACTCTTTCTGTTATTGTAAATAACAGAAATAATGTTTCTAAATAAATAAATGTAAATCGTCAAGAAAAATGCCATCATAATAACTGTTGTGAGGAAAATGGTGTTTGATTAAAATTTATAAACATGTTCTATTTGCATTTGTTTATTTGATTGATTGATGTGTTATGGATACCTTGCTTTCTAACCCATGAGATCACTGCAAAAACAGAACAAAGAAAGGACCATCCCAAAGAAACAAAGAAGGTTGATGTTAGCAGGCACCTGAAATGAGCTAATTACTACAATTAGATGCTGAATTTTCCTCTAGGTTTTTTGGCAGTTCTGGCAAAAGGAAACCATAATGAGTTTTAGGGTTTTCACTGAGAAATTAAAAAAAGTAGACATGAATTTGCAAAAGCAAACTTTCCCCTAAAACTAAATTCAAGGAGAAATTTATCACGTGGATTTTAGATAGGAGCATATCACAATCTTCACAGCCTCAAGATGTCCCTTTTTGCCACCAAGACCCTTTAAGTATTGAATTAGCATATACTTTGAGTCAAGTAACACCTTCTCTCTATCAGTTCTTAATTTTTTGTTCTCTGGTATCCTCTACTCCTTTGGTAGTCTCCCAAAGTCCATGAATTATTCTTCTGAAAAATGTTTTGAAACATAAAATGAAGCACATAAGATCACAAAGAAAAATAAAATCCTCCATGGTAACAAATCCTGCTTATTTGGCTTATTAAAGACTGGGCTAGTGATGGCATTCATGTGTGTGCCTTTCAGTTATATATAGACATAAGGATACAGTATATCAATGCATATATTTCCCTTCTCCATCCCCACATATATACACACAAATCCATGTTCAAGCGAGCTTGTTACATGCTACACTGGTAAATATGCAGTGCCTTTGTGAGGTTTTGCCCTGGAATCATAGATAATGAAAATACTGTCTTTTCAGCCAATTGTGTCTCTTGAGAATGGAGACAGAGGGAGCCTCAGAGCCACATACTCAAAGGAGGGCACTGTTACTTCAATCTGGGACTAGGTCCCATCTATTTTTACAATCCGTAGTGATTTCATCAACTCAGACCAGTCCCTGCTTTCTTTTCACCAATTAATTAGTAGATAAACACTGATTAAACATCTGCTAAGTGTACCAGGACCATCCTAGACACTGGAGATACAAATAGGTAACTGCCTTTAAGTCCCTGAATTTAAGGAATCTATATTTTACTGGATAAAGCACAGTATGTTCTGCTATATGCAAAAGAAATGTGCAATAATTTGGGAAGGGTCAAGAAAAACAAGGGAAATTAGTATTGTTGCTACTCTTAGAGAGGTTCAAATTAATCAAACTGTTGCTCAAGGGCCATAGACCCAGAACCTAAAGCTGGAAGAAACACTGGGGGCCATTCTGTCCAAACCATTTTACAGGAAATTAAGAGTTGTGCTTAAGATCACACAGATAGTAAGTCTCAAAGGTAGGATTTGAACTCATATATTTTGTTCTGAGAATCAATTCTTATTCTACTTTACAATGCTGCCTCCTTTGAGATCTCTCTTGTTCTGAGAACATATAGGACCCATTCCAATTGGGATGATCTCTGGGTAGCACACACAAGCCAGAAGAATGAGATCCCAACCTCTGAAGGTAGGTTATTCCCACATTTAAGTGGTCCTATATGAAGTAACTGCATGCTTTTGCTCTATAAGATCTGTCTCAGCAAGACTGAGAGAATAACCAAAATCAGATGATTTCTAGAGATTAAGGCTACTTTTCCTTAAGGGGGAGAAAACATCTCAGCAACACTGACTAAGCAATTGCTGTTACCCAGCTGCTGGCTCCCCTTTTCCTTCAATTTTTTTTCTTTCCTTCTCTTTCCATTGTTGACAACTTCTTTCATTCCTATTTCTCATGATGGAACAGTGGCTGTGACTTTTGCCCAGTATTCATGGCCCTATTTATTTTTCATCAGGTACCTATATCTCTGCTGAGCAGACCTCCCCACTATCTAAAGGTGTACCTTATCACTTGTCAAAATGACTTTCAACCCATAACTTTTTTTATGATTGTAGCTTTTTTATTTACAAAACATATGCATGGATAATTTTTCAGCATTGACAGTTGCAAAATCTTTTTTTCCAACTTTTTCCCTCCTACCTCCCCACTCCTTTCCCTAAATGGCAGGCAGTCCAATACATGTTAAATATGTTAAAGTATATGTTAAATCCAATATATGTATACATATTTACACAGTTATCTTGCTGCAGAAGAAAAATCGGATCTAGAAAGAAAGAAAAAAACCTGAGATGGAAAACAAAATGCAAGCAAACAATAACAGAAAGAATGGAAATGTTATGTTGTGGTCCATACTCATTTCCCCCAGTTCTCTTTCTGGCTGTAGCCAATTCTCTTCATTACTGAACAATTGGAACTGGTTTGAATTATCTCATTGTTGAAGAGAGTCACATCCATCAGAATTGATCATCATATAGCCCTGTTGTTGAAATATATAATGATCTCCTGGTTCTGCTCATTTCACTCAGCATCAGTTCATGTAAGTCTCTCCACGCCTCTGAAATCATCCTGCTGGTTGTTTCTTACAGAACAATAACATTCCATAACATTCATATACCACAATTTATTCAACCATTCTCCAATTGATGGGCATCTATTCATTTTCCAGTTTCTGGCCACTACAAAAAGGGCTGCCACAAACATTCTTGCACATACAGGTCCCTTTCCCTCCTTTAAGATCTCTCCTGGATATAAGCCCAATAGTAACACTGCTGGATCAAAAGGTATGCACAGTTTGATAATTTTTTGAGCATAGTTCCAAATTGCTCTCCAGAATGGTTGGATTCGTTCACAATGCATTAGTGTCCCAGTTTTCCCACATCCCCTCCAACATGCATCATTATATTTTACTGTCACCTTAGCCAATCTGAGAGGTGTGTAATGGTATCTCAGAGTTGTCTTAATTTTTATTTCTCCTATCAATAATGATTTGGAGCACCTTTTCATATGACTAAAAATAATTGCAATTTCTTCATTTGAAAATTGTTCATATCCTTTGACCATATATCAATTGGAGAATGCCTTGATTTCTTATAAATTAGAGTCAATTCTCTCTATATTTTGGAAATGAGGCCTTTATCAGAACCTTTCACTGTAAAAATGTTTTCCCAATTTACGCTTCCCTTCTAATATTGTCTGCATTAGTTTTGTTTGTACAAAAACTTTTTAATTTAATATAATCAAAATTTTCTATTTTGTGATCAATAATGATCTCTAGTTTGCTCCTCCACAGGTCTGAGAGGTAAACTATCCTATGTTCTTCTAATTTATTTATAATCTCATTCTTTATGCCAAATCATAAACCCATTTTGATCTTACCTTGGTGTATGGTATTAAGTATGGATCAATGCCTAGTTTCTGCCATATTAGTTTCCAATTTTCCCAGAAGTTTTCGTCAAATAGAGAATTCTTAACCCAAAAGCTGGGATCTTTGCAATCCATAACTTTTGAAGTTGACACAATCCAGAGAAAAGGAAGACAGATTAGCAGATATCCCATGGAAAAATGCAAATGGAACTTAAAGCTATAAGGAAAGTTGTGAAAACTTTGTGGCTTTCATTTGCACGTACAGTATGTACAAACACATAAAATTTGTTTTCTAATTAACAGCATCGTTGAGGATGTTAATATGAAGATATTTACTAAGTTTTCTTTCATTAGGACACATTGTTTATTAGGGAGAGACCAGGAATAAAGATTCTTTTTGTCAGCGTGAAATCCATTTGTACCACTACTGGGATTATGGGCAGCTCACTTCATTCCATGGGGAAGGGAAGGAGGAGAGTGTCAATTTTCTCTCATCGAGTAAAATACATTCCACTCACAAGGGATCTAGCCTGGTTGAGGGGTTGTCTCCACCTGGGGTCATAAATCTAGACCCTAGTACTATAATGCTGAAAATGACAACGATCCATGACAAGTTTCATACTCTAAAATGTAAACAGGATAACATAACAATGTTGAGATTGGGAGAAAAGTGAGCTGCACAGAGTCCCACACTTCTACAGTGATTTTCTCCTTTACTGCCTGACCTCTCCCTTCATTGTACTTTCCACCATTATCCTTAGGTAGTTAGTTCAATATGGTGCCGAGGAGATCAAGATAAAGAGGTTCATTTGCTTCTATAGTCACAGACTAGCCCTAGTTAATGTTCTCATAAAGATATCAGGAGATTGGCCAAATGGGAAGCAGTGGAGTGCTGAAGAATTCTGGATCCATATTTGGGGGTGGGGAAGACCAAGAACTGGGGACCTGGAACCCAACCCCTCATATTTACAAAACTCCTTACCTTTGTTTTCCCCCTCACAAGAATCACGCTCACAATGGGTAGATTTGATTGTTATTCTCATCAGAGGAAGAGACTGAGGCTCAGAAAGTGGAAGTGATTTGCCGAATATCACACGGCTTGTTTCTGAGGCAAACTTTAAACTTCAGTTGTCATCATTTCAAGTCCACTACACTCTCTATCAGGCAGGGGGCACAGTAGACTCTATTGTAGTAATGGATAATAAGAACAATAAGAACAAAAGTGCCAAAAGTTTGTATAGTGCTTACTCTGTGCCAGGCACTGTGCTAAGCTCTTTGGAAGTTCATAAAACATCCGTGTCCTACATTATCTCATTTGATCTTCACAATAACCCTTAGAGTGTCAAGTCTTTTGTTATCCATCCCTGTTTTAGAGATGAGGAAACTGAAGCAAACAGAATTCAAGGGACTCCTCCAGGATCAGGCAACCTAAGTATCTAAGGCTAGGTTTGAACCTAGTCCTGAGTTTTATTCACTGCAGCTCATAGATCCCTCATTAGTCTATTATTACATTATTCTTCTCCATCCCCTTTCTTTGCCCCAAACAGAAGTCCTCCCTTATAGTAAGTAAGCAAAACCAACTGACACATTGACCGTGTGTGCACATATATTTCTCTCTGCACGTCTCTATAATGTCTTTAACAGAAGGCAGGAAGCCTGTCTCATCCTCAGTCATTGCTCTGATGGGCCAGTTTTGATCATTTTAAGGGATAGTCATTCACCTGCCATGTTTGAATCATGACATATTGTTGTATGCCCTACCCAGTGAAATCTGACCAATGTCTATGATCTCTGAATCCAATCCAATGGAGGTTTGCTTATTTTCCAGTTTGCTTCTGTCACAAGAAGCATATTTACAACAGGAAATATACAATCATTCTGTCATCCATTGATGGAGAGAACCCTCCGGGTAAGGAAACTACTCCTCCCAAAGCAGGTCGGTATTTTCTTGGCCACTCAGTATCTTAGAAAGTTGCCTGGAGAACTGAGAGGGTTCAGCGGTTGCCTGGGTCATGCAGCCAATATGTGCCAAAGGAAGGGTTTAAACTGTACCAAGTGTCCCTGCCTTAGAGGCTAGTTCTATATACAATGATATAATAACTCCAAATAATGATAAGGATGCACACTGAGACACTGCTGGTAGAACCGTGAATTAGTCAAAACATTCAGGAAAATAATAGAGAATTATGCAAGAAAAGTTACAAAACTGGGAATACCTGTTGAACCAGAGTCATACTACTGAGTATATACCCCAAGGAGATCGAAGACAGGAACAAAGGTCCCAGTAGTGCCAACAGATTAATTTTTTGCCGTTCGTCCCATTTGATGTTTTCTTGGTAAAGATACTGAAACGCTTTACCATTTCCTTCTCCAACTCATTTTACAAATGAGGAAACTGAGGTAAACATGTTAAGTGACTTGCCCATGCAGGCAATCTAGTGCCTAAGACCTCATCTGAATACAGATCTTCCTGATTCCAAATCCTCTGCCCTGTCCACTGTACTTACCTGCTACCCAACACATTCGTGGCAGCCCTTTTAGTGATAGCAAAAGGTCTAGAAGCTAAGTGATTCCCCATTGTTTGGAGGGAGACTGAACAGCCTGTGGATAATTTGGATGTCAGAAGAAATAAGGAAAATGAGGACTCCAAAGGGAGCAGAACCTGCTCATGAGAACAGCAGTGACATAAATGGAGAGAACTCCCAGACTGAAGGACGGTCACAAAATGGCACACATGCTGGAGGTTAGCAGTGCAGATTGGTCCATGGTCAGGAATGGTCAATGTGTCATCTGCTTTTGTGTACTTATTCTTTTTTGTTATAAGATTGGGCTCTTGCTGACTGTGTGAAGCAGAGGATTCTACAGTTTATATAGGTCACATCAAAGAAAGCATGAATCTATTTTGCTTTTAATTACAGAATAAAAGATAAACAAAAAAGATAATGATAAAATAATAATAATAGACTTTAAAATATATTTTCATTTCTTTCATGAAATAGGTCCCAGTTGCATGTAAAAAAAATCATTCTTTTTTTAATATTGAGTTCTAAATTCTTTTCCTCCCTTTCAACCCACACCACTCCTTGAAAAGGCAAGTAATATGATATGGATTATATACCTGAAGTCATCCAAAACATTTCCAGAGTAATAGATTTTTCACAGTACTTTACAATTTCTCTATATTACATTCTATATATCTTCCATTTGAGCTTCACAATAATCGTGTGGGTCAATAATAGTTATATCTCTATTGGATAGGTGGGGAAACTGAGACCAAAATAATTGTCACATGCTCAACGTCACCGGGATTTGAACTTAAGTCTTTCTTTCTTCTTTGCTTATACCACCTAGTGGTCCTCTGGAAGCCTTTGTGGCCAGGGTGGAAGAGAGAGAACAAAGGCAGAGGAAAAATCATTTTCTCAGAGCTCTTTTAGCCCAGAAGAAGACCTACAACATAGAGCAATGTTGCTCCAGTCTATTGAATTTCTGGGATCTAGAGACTAGGAATGGGAAGGAGGCAGAGGACGAGGGGGAGGGGAGAGGAGATAATAGAAGAAAGATCTTCGGTTAAATAAGCAGGCTTCAGCCTTACTTTTATTTAAGCACTTTTTAACTCCTTGCAATCTGGCAAGGCATTAGCTGCTCCCAGTGCCCATTAATAGAGGCAATTAAATCAGTTCTCCCTGATGCATTCTGTCAAACCAACCCTCCATCTTTTTCACACATACTCTTTGTGCTTTTAATACCTTGAAAAACAATCCCCTTAATATCGTCTAAAACCCATTTTGGATTTCCACACTGTGTAAAATGTGCGTAAAAAGCCTCTTAACGGAATTGTTTTAAAATGACACTGTCAATGTATTTTTCATCATTTGTGTAATCATTATTACTCACTGTTGTTTATAATAACCCCAAAGGAGCTTGGAACAGAATTCTGTTTTCTTACCCAATTTTTTTTTTTAACCTTAACCTTCATCACCCATTTTGTTTGCTTATGTTTTTATAGGGTTGTTCCTGAGAGATGTGACGGGCATTCATCTTTCTTAAAGAAAACAGCTCTGAACCATTTATTTTCATTGAGAAAATGAAAAAAAGGAATGGAAACTTTGCAGAGATATGCACACTTTGTAGACACAGATCTCTCTCTCTCTCTCTCTCTCTCTCACACACACACACACACACACACACACACATGCTACAGGACCATACTACTTACTCTAATGCATCTTTTATCCTTAGATTGCAAAGTGCTTCACAAATATTAACATATCACATTACTTCCCTGAAAAATAGGTCAATGAGATTAAACACATTTTACAGATGAGGAAACTGAAAGAGCTAGCTGCTTAGTGTTGAGGTGACTTGCCTAGGGCCAAGGGGAAGGTCAAAAGTTGAGCTGGGCCCAGAACTGGGTGGCCTTGCCTCCCTCAGCCTGTACTCAGACCAGCCATAAATCATACAGAAATGGAGATATGACCCGGGACTCAGCTACCATCAAAATTGTTATTTCGCAATTTGGGTTTATTTACTTCTGAAAGGTCGGAACAAACGGAAAAACAACAGAGGTGTGTGTGTGTGTACCCTTTTTTTTTTTCTTTTTTACTGGTTAGTTCAGTTCCTACCACCCAACCCCTATTTATGTCCTGTTTCCTCCCAGAATGAAAGTGAAAGCAGGATGGCTGGCTTTGGGAAGTACATAGGACACCCCTACCCCAAAAATACTTCCTCTTGAGTCCAACTTAGTCTAAGATAATTTTCTATTTGAAATACACTTTTTGTTACTTACCAGTAGATACAATGCCAGAGGGAAGAATTATCCTTCCATTTGAGTAAAGTATTTGAGACAGTGTTTCTCCCAGCCAGTTGACCTAGAGCTGGATTTGGAGTCAGAAAGATCTGAATTCAAATTCTCATTCATCTGTAATACCATGGAAGTCATTTAATCTCTGCCATCCTTAATTTTCAATAAATAAGGACTAATAATAACATTGTTTTGAGGATCAAATGAGATAATATATATAAAATGCTGTATAAACCTTAAAGGAATATATAAATATTACCCCTTTGTTTGGTAAGGATAGTTGGGTGGCCCAGTAGATAGGACACTGGGTGTGGAGTCAAAAAAAGTCTTCTTCAGTTCAAATCTGACTTTAGAAACTTATTTACTACCTGTGTGAGCTTAGGCAAGTCACTTACCTCAGTTTCCTCATCTTTAATCAGGGACCTAATCTACAAAAAGAGATTTTACTTCTTTTAAAGTCAGTGGGGGCTGTCATAGAAGAGAGAGCTTTGTGAATTGCTGAGAAGAAAACTTGTAATGAAAAAAAAATCTTAACAGAGTCATCCAAAAGAGAAATGGGCCTCAGAAGTTGTTGGATGCTTTTCCTGAAAGAATCTTTAAGCAAAATCTGCCTTCATTTCATCTCCTTTGATTCATTTATTCACACTCTGTAATTTGACTTCATCACCTAAAATTCTTGCCTCCCAAAGTTTATCAGTGCTCTCTCTCCCAAATCTTAAGCCCCTTTCTCACATTTCATCACGTTTGACTCCTCTGTTACATTTAATTTCGTAGACCACCTCTTCTTGTGAACATGTTCTCCACCATAGGTTTCAATGACACTGCTTTCTCCTAGTTCTCTTTTATCTATCTGGCCAATCCTCTACTTCCTTTGCTGGCTCATCCTCCGAACCATATTCCCCAGTATAGGGTCAGGAACAACAAGGTGGTTCAATGGACAGAGCACTGGACCTGGAAGCAGGAAGCCTGATTTTCCAGTCTCAGACACTAACCATGTGACCCTGGGCAGGCCACTTAACCCTGTCTGCCTCAGTTTCCTCCCCTATAAAATAATCTGGGAAGGAAATGGCAAACTACTCTAATATCTGCTAAGAAAATTCCAAATGAGGTTATGAAGAATTGGACATGACTGAAATAACTGAACAATAACAAATATAGGGTATCTCAAGGATCTGACCTGACCCTAGTGACTTTTCTCTATGTATCCTTTCACCCCCTTCTCACTTCCTATAAGATTAGTTAGCATGTTCTAGCCAATGACTCACAAATCTATAGGCTTAGTTCCAGTCTCTTCCCTGAACGTTAGTTCTACATCTTCAATTCTTACTGGACATTTCAAAGTGAATGTTGCAGAGAAATCTCAAACTCAAGATGTCCAAAACTGAGTTCACTATTTTCTACCCTCACCCCCAAACCTACTCTTTAAAAAACAAACAAACCAAAGAAAAAACCTTTCCCTTTTCTTCTATTTAAGATACCAGTATCCTTTCACCTCCTGGTTGGTCCTCTGCCTTGAATCTCTTCTCCCTCCAATGCACCAAAGAAATGGCTATGTAGCCTTTATTTACAGTCTCTAGCAGAGGGAAATCTGCCATCTCCCAAGGCAGCCCATATTACTATTGGGCAGCTCTAATTACTGGTATGTTCTTCACAACAAATCTAAATCTTCCTCATGTGATGATATCAAACCAAAGCTTCTAGTTCCACCCTGTGGGCCCCAATCCCTCTTTCATGTAACAGATAAATACTTGAAGACAGACAGCGCTGAAGTTTCTTTTGAACCTTCTCTTCTCTGGGCCAAACATTCAATTACTTCAACAGATCCTTATTTTTTTTCCCTATATAATGGAAGTTAAATGATTTGCTCAGGGTCACACAGGCAATAAGTGTCAAGTGTCTGAGACCAGATTGGAACTCAGGCCTCTTCAACTGATTCTTGTATTCAGTGTCTCAAGCTTCTTCATTTTACTGGTTGCCTCCCTCTGGTTTTTCTCAAGCTATTAGGGATGGCTGAATGGGATAGATATTAATTAGGGATGTGTGAAAAGAAAAGAGAAAGAATAAAACAGCAGCAGCAGCAGCAGGTTCAAGCACAGATGGAAGAATTCCAACAAGAGAAATACTGAACCATCACAGCTCTTGGGAACACAAAGTTGTCCACAGCTAACCATTTATTGTTGTTCATCCTTCATTCTCAAATACGACCCTGACATCAGGGAGGTGATGTTGTGACATGAAAACAAATTGGATTTAAGTGAGAGAAGGCTGTATAAGGTCACCAGTTTCATTTTTTCCTTCATATAGGTCCAATGGCCAGATATAGATCAGGATCACTGGAGATGGTGTTGGATGCACTGGGAGACCTCGGCTTTTTTAAGTTAAGGTCTTCAACAGGTCTCAGTTTGAATGAGACAACACCCATTCAGTGATTTAGGCTAGAAACCAATTGATATCTAACAATTTAACCCACAGCAGGAACGTCTGAAGTACTTGCTATGTGAATTGTCTTAGTAGTCTCACCTCTTCACATTTTTGGAAATGAATTCTTGAGTCCAAAATCCTTCCTCAGTTTGACTGAGTTTCATCCAGATTTGCCTAGGCATCAACCTTGCAGTTATTGATTATGATTCTTGCCTTCCTCTAGCCTGAATGACTGACTTCCTAAATTCTAGACTAGTTTGTAGCCAAAGAAACCTTTCTTCCCTCTATCTACCAAGTCAGTCTGAAGGATTATCAGATCCACTGTTATTTTTTCCAAGTTACTAAATCCCTTACTGTAATATTCTCTCTAAAATGTAATATTCTTTGATGAGGTTTTCTTGGGGTCTTTGAAGCAGTCTTGGGTTCAGTTCAATATTCACCACAAGTGCAGCCAGGGATTAAAGTCCAAATCCTTTATCGTCTCTTTCAGTCTTGTCTCTTTTACTTGGGGCTTGGCTAGTTTTTCTGGAGGCCTTCTGGATCTTGGTTTCAGTGGAGAAGTGAAGGAGGACAGCTTGCCACCACTTCTCTGGTCTTCCCTCGTTCTCATTCTGGCTGAATTTATCCAAACTTATGTGGTCTCTTATCAAAGGTGTGAATCTTGTAGAACTATAGTGAGTACTAAGTACTGTTAAGCACCCTGATAAATAATCATTGTCTCTATGAATTCCACTGACTTAGCATCTTGTTTCAAGTTCTGGCCCATAACACCTTACCTAGATGATAATTATTATTATATTATAATATAACTGGAACTTATACAACATCTTAATATTTACAAAACACTTTGCACACATATTTTACTCATAACAATCAAGCAATCCATATTTTGCTTTCTTGTTCTTCCTTTTCTTTGGGATATTTTTTGTTGCTGCCTCCTGTATGATATTGTGAACTTTTGTTCATCATTCTTCAATCCCTTTATCTACCATTTCTAATCCCTTAAGTGTACCTATCACCTTCACTTCACTTTCATAAGGGATGTTATAGCCTGATGGTTTCCCCTATTTTCTTAATTTAGTTATCTTGACAATTCTGCCCTGCTTCATTTAGTACTCCAGGGCCAAACTTGCCTATTATTCCAGTTATCTTTTGAATCCTATTTTAACACTCTAATCTCCTATGATGGATATGTCTTTTGGTGAGTATTATTTCTAGAAGCTGTGGGTCTTCATAGCATCGAGCAACTCTGGCCTCTTCAGCATCAGTGGTTGGAGCATTGAGTACTGCTATGATATTGGTGGTTTGCCTTGAATTTGAAAAGATATCATTGTCATTTTTTAAAATTATGCTCCATTACTCTATTGCTTTTCTCAGTCTTTTATAGACTATCAAGGCTACTCCATTTCTTCCCACAGATTCTTGCCTATAATGGTATATGTAATAATCACCTGAATTAAATACATTCATTCCCATACATTTAAGTTTACTGACATCCAGGACACTAATGTTTAAACTTTCCATATGCTAGATGATCACCTTCAACTTATCTTTGTTCGTAGATCTTACAATCCAGGTCCCTATGCAATATTGATCTTTGCAGCACTGGACTTTCCTTTAGTCACCAGATGCATCTGTCCCTGAACTTGCCTTCAACTTTGGCCCAGCAGTTCCACTTATTGGAGCTACTTGTATTTCTCCTCAATTATTACTCAATAACATGATGGATACCTTCCAACCTGAGGAACTCTTCTTCCTGTTTCATTTCTTTTATCATTTCAGTACTGTCCTTGGGGTTTTGTTTTGTTTTTTGTTTTGTTTTGTTTTTTTTTAGCAAAAACACTGGTGTAATTTCCCATTTCCTTCTCAGTTTGGATCATCTTTTGTCTGAATTCTCCACTATGACCTTGCTGATTTGGGTAACCCTGTTAGGGAATAACTCATAGTTTGATTGAGCTATGTAAACCCCTCCACCACAAAAAGGCAGTGATCCAGGAAGGCCTATGTCTATATGTGTATCTGCACATATATACAAGTAGAGACATCATCTTGCTGACAAAGGTCCATTTAGTCAAAGCCATGGTTTTTCCAATAACAATGTATGATTGTGAGAGTGGGACTATAAAGAAAGCTGACGACCATAGAATCAATGTTTTCAAATTGTAATGCTAGAGAAGACTTTTGAGAATCCCTTAGACAGCAAGCAAGGAAATCAGAAGAGTCAATACTTAAAGAAATTAATTCATACTACTCATTGGAAGGTCAAATATTGAAGCTGAAGCTTAAATATGCTGGCCATGTAATAAGATGATGGGACTCATTGGAAAAGACCCTGATGTTGTGAAAGATTAAAGGCAAAAGGAAAAGGGGAAGGCAGAGGATAAGATGGATAGATAGTGTCATGGGAGAAAGAACCATAAACCTGGACAGAATTTGTGAGTAGAGGATAGATGGGCCTAGTGAGCTATGTTCCATGGGGTCATAAAAAGTCAAACACATATGAATGATTAATGCAGGTCACATTGTACATATGCACCTGAAATGTAATTTGTAGAAGATATTTCTTGGCTCCAAGTTTGATGTTCTACCTACCTATTCATGGCTCTTCTTAGATAAACTATGGCCTCATTAGGAAGGATACCATTTTCCTGTTCAATATTTTCACATTCTAGGCCCAGTAGCACTCTATCCACTGCACCATCTAGATTCCCCAAATAAAGCAGTGATATAATGGCTTTTTCAGTTAAGGAGCAAAGAGAAAGAAATGAAAAGAAGGATCCAGAAAATGTTAAATTCTTGTAATTTTCTTTTTAACAGACAAGAGCAGACTAAAACTTCTAGTTTAATCCTTTTGACATATTCTTCCTGAAGCTCAGTTCTTTTCATTCCAACTGATCACTCTAACTCTCCTTTAGACCTTGCACTTGACACTTAAAAATTTAGCTCTAGATCTTCTTTTTTTTTTTTGAGGATAGAACACATATTTTTTTATTTTGTAGTCAGTGTTGATTAATATGTTTTACTTACTGAAAACAACAACAAAGTTTAATTAATACACCCCGAAGTAAGAGCAAAGTCCATACAATGATAATTTAGTTTCTTTTAAGGTTTCAATATGAAAATCTTAAGAGGTCTTATTGGAGAGATGTCTCAGTTTTATAAAATGGCTATCATATTTTTTAATTTATTGCTTTTAATTAGTTAATCAGTTAATTTATTTTTAATACATATTGCTTTATGAATCATGTTGGGAGAAAAAATGACAACAGAAGGAAAAGACTATGGGAGAGAGAAAAAATAACAGAAAAGAAAGTGAACATAGCATATGTTGATTTACATCCAATCCATAGTTCTTTTTTTTGGAGGCATACAGCATTTTTTATCCAAAGTTTATTGAGATTGCCTTGGTTTGGATCTTCTAAGGAATAAGGGCACCATCTATCTAGTCCATGGGCCAACAATTTTTGGGGGTTTTTGGGTTTTTTTAAAAATTTCTCATTTTTTAAATTGAAGCTTTTTATTTTCAAAACATCTGCAAGGATCATTTTTCAACACTGACCCTGGCAAAACCTTGTGTTCCAATCCCCCCCCGCCCTTTCCTCACCCTCCCAGATGGCAAATAGTCCAATATATGTTAAACGTGTTTAAAAAAAGTAAATCAAATATAGGCATACGTATTTATACAACTATCTTGCTGCACAAGAAAAAAATCTGATCAAAAAGGAAGAAAAATGAGAAAGAAAATAAAATTTAAGCAAACAACAACAAAAGAAGTATGTTGTGATCCACACTCAATTCTCAAAGTCCTCTCCCTATGTGTAGATGGCTCTCATCATCACAAGACCTGTGGAACTGGCCTGAATCATCTCATTGTTGAGAAGAGCATGGACCAAAAATTGAACAAAGTGCATGTTCCTTGAGAGCAGTAGAGGGCTATTATTTCTTTTTGGTATTTGAATCTCTAACATTTAGCTCAATGTAATAGATGCTTCTTAAATGCCTGTTGATTGAAGTTATTAATAAAAGTACAGAATGGCAGACGACAGAAACAAGAATTAGGATGAAACTTGCAAAGAAGTACATGTAGGGTTGATGTCCAGGGAACATCTTAATAATAAGAGCTATCCAAAAATAGAATGGGTTGCCTCAAGAAGTGATAGATTTTCCTTCCTTGGAGAGCTTCAAGCAGAGACTAGATGGCCATTTGTCAGGTATAATAAAGGGAAGAATCCGTGCATGTATTCATTGGATTACATGTCTACAGGGGTCTGTTCCAAATTACATCAGTGGTTCTCGGTGGGATGTCACCTATGTTCAAAACCAAGTACCATGTCCTCATTAACAAAGAATATGAAGATGACCACATTCATAGTGCTAGAAGTTCTTCATCATTAAATCTCTTAATACAGAAGCGTTTAAGTGGTATTCTTACAATGCAGTCATAGGTGGAAATACTCATGCAAATACTGTGGGTGAACTGAGGGACCTTCAGTTTCATAAGTAATTTTGGGTTCAGAAAAAAAAAACTTACACAATTTCCCCCTATTATTTTCTATTTGAATTTTTAAAACTCTATTCATATTTCACCAAGAATTTAACAAGCTTTTCTATTGAAAATATGCCAGCACCTTTTTCTTTCACCCCATCAAAGTCCTCTTAGAAACAGGAAGCAGGTTTCTACCTCACAAAGATGAACCTCGTTCAAAGGGGCTAGTTCATTTGGCTGGGGGTACGAAGGTTCCCCATCCTCACCCTGGCCACATGACCTCTATAAGGACGGAAGAACATTGCTGACAAGAGAGCTGAGGTTTGGAGAATTTCTGAAATGATTTGATTGATGCGCATTTTGATTTAAGGAATTGCAATTGACTGGAGGATTTTCAAGTGGCATTTCCCAAGAAGTTGTGATGGTAATCTGTGGTAAACTGATTAGTGGTATTTACGTACTTCTGAGGGACCACAAAGTTATGCTGATGTGAAGGAGGTGCTTCCTATTAATCCAGGAACTCTTGTTTTCACATGTTCAGTAATACTAGGAATTTACTTTTTTTTTCTTTTTCTCTGTACTCACCATGAATTTTCTCTTCCTTTTGCAATTTGTTGTTGTGTTGAAAATATTTTTTTGACTCAATCCACCTACTCACCCTTGATCTTATGGTCTTTTCCATTCTCTACACGTTGAGAGTACGCACAAAGGAAGCCTACTATCGCAAATCAACATCTTGAATTACGGTGTGATCAGAAGTGACATCATAATGTGGTTTCATCAGTGATATTAGAGAAGTTCAACTTATTTTTTTCATTGTCTCAAGTGTCAAGAAGGCACATCCCTCCTTCTCCTTTGTTCCTCTCCCCCCTCCCCAATTACCATCACCTTCCCACCCGCGACACCAAGCTCTCTCGTCAACAATTCCTCTCTAGGATCTCTTTTGTCTCTTTAGTACTCCTAGGCCATGGCTGGTATTCACACGTCACTCTTTCTGCAGCGAAGAATCAAAAACAAAACAAAACAAAAGGAAAAAAAAAAAAAGAGTACCATTGACCTGATAACTTTCTTTTCCCAGAACAAGGCTGGTAGAGAACATGAGAAAACCACAGATACTAGCACCGATGTAGCCTCATTTCCTGTGAATTCACAGGCTCTTGTTGTTGGGCTTCTTCACCAAATTATACAAAAATTCTCTTCTGAATTCTTTTTGTATTCAGTTTCCCCCAGAGTCAGACTTACAGCAAATGGTCATGGCCATTGATAATATTGTCAAAGCAAAGGAGCATTTGTCCAACTTTGGTCTTTCTGATCAAATGGACTTCAAACAACACGGGCATTCTAAGATATCTTCCTACCCCCCATACAATTCCTTTGTCTCCATTTTACAACTGTTGATTAATAAAAAATGGAACAAAGACTGGGAAAGCATGGGGGAAAAAAGCATTTTCCTGAACCCATTCTAGTCTCTTTATGATTTTTCTGTTGGTGCTATATCCTTAGTGGCGGTTTAGAATAGGAGAATACACCCAGTCTTATCTTCTCCTCTGCAATAATGATGAGATTGATTAATGCATACTAAGATCAATTCACGAGAATCGGAAATATTATTGATTTAGGTAAATGTGATGTCACTTAGAGTCTCAGTTGCCTCACTTGTAAAATAGAGAGAAGGGAATAGTCTGTACAATTTCAATAAGCATGCATTAAATAATAACTTTGGCCAAGATATGCTATTAAGTGCTAGGAGATTATCTCAAACGTTCCTCTCATCTTTCAGATTCAATTCTATGGCTGATCATAAATTCAGATGATTTTAAGCCTAATTGTTCAGTTTAAGTCTAACTGTATTCTATACCCTTACACCTGCATCTGTAGCTCACAATTTAAGTCACAGGGACAGGGAGAAAAACTTAAAACTTTGTCATTTTCTCCTTTTTATAACTTTAAAACAATATATAAATGCTGACCACTATTATTATCATTCTCATTATTATTTAGTTGAGGAAAAGATAAAAAAAATACCTGCTAAATAAGATTTGGAATTTTTCTGTGAATTTAATTTAGTAAGATCTTACTTGATCATATATTAGGCTTTTAAAAATTGTGTTTAATATTTTTAAATTATAGATTTTTCCAATCAACAAAAATCCCTGTCCCCCTTCTCTTTCTTTCTGGCTTCCCTCTATTCTCCCCTCCTCGACATCCCCCTTAATCTGAATGAGAATGAGAAAAAGCAAAACCCCTATTATACATATGTATAATTAAGCATAACAAATTGCCTCATTGCTCATGTTCAAAAAGAGCACACACGTATTATAATATTATACACAAAGGTGTGCACATATGTGTATATATATGTTATTTATATATACACATATGCATGAATGTACATATAGATAGATAGATAGATAGATAGATAGATATAAACTTGTTACTTACCTCCTCATAGAGAGGTAAAGGATCCAGAATTTAGAATTACAAAAAAATATGTAATATTTTATGCTATATATGCGTAACAATGTAATAAAACATCATATAGGTACTATAATATATATGCATGTATGTATGCACACATGTGTGCATGTGTGTGTGATTCTGGATTCTGGGTCCATCACCTCTATCATGAAGTAGATAAGTCCCATCATTAGTCTTCTGAAATCTGGTTAATCATTAAGGTTGGAGTGCCTAATTCTAGAAGAGAACCATATTGTTGTCCTTGTAAAAGATATTCTCATGGTCCTGTTCACTTCACTCTGCATCAACACTCACATAAACTGTCCCAGGTTTCTCTGAAACAATCTCCTTAATCATTTCTTAAGTTCTGTGTATTTCTGCAGAGAAAATCTGAGCTGGCCATCTCACCGCTTCCTTGGAGTGAGTGTTGTATTATTCTTGGGGAAAGCTCGGACTAACGTCTGCAAGCTTTTCAGTTCTGGATTAGTGGTCTGATCCAGAAAAAAGGTCAGACTAATGGCTTCTTGATCTGAGCCTTCTTGGTAACTGAACTAGTCTGAGTGACAGTAGATAGCTTGATTCCATATGGCTGATAAATATCCAAAATGGGATAACCGAGTTCTTCCTAACTCCAAGAACAGCATACTATCCACTATGCCATTCTACCTCTAGTATAACAAGACCTTGCAAGTACTAGGCATTTAATAAGTGTTTGTTGACTTAAAGTGATGATATTACCACTATTATAGGTGATATGATGTAGGAAAGAAATAATAATATTTTAAATGTCTATTATATGCCAAACACTGTGCATATAAACACTGTGGGACTTCTGCAGTATCACCATTTAATGAGAAAAATTCACCAAATCTCTCCGTATTTTATATATAAATAGTATAATAATTTATAGACCATTACTTACAAATGCAGCTATGTACACACACATATAGACATACACAGATACATCTATGGGATATATATATATATATATATATATATATATGTTTATGTTTGTGTGTGTGCATATATGTGTGGATATGAGAAAGGGCAGAGGTGAAAAAGAAAAAGAGAGAAAGAGATATTCAATCTTCCTTGGGACGCAGTAAGCTTCCTTTTCAGTTGACATCCTCAAGTAAATAGCAGTAATGATAATAGCTATTTATATGGCAGTTGGCAGTTTGCAAAATGCATTTGTAAGTATTGGACAATGTGATCTTCACAATATCTTCTATCAGAAAGGAAATGTAGTTCTTTTGAAACTCATTTTACAGAAGAGACGCCTGAGATTTATAGAGGTAACATGACTTATCCATGGTCACATAGCTTCTAAGTATTTGAGCCAAGATATAAATATAACTCTTTCCTAACTTCCAACTCAGAGGCCTTTGTTGTACCATGTTGTCTTTAAGTAAAGGCTAGAAAGTCATTCAGGAATGTCCTTTTCCATTGGGTTTTAAAGAATGCTATTCTCTATTAGAGGTTATTATTTGTTTTAAAAAATGGATAGTTAGATAAAATAAAATAAAATATACTCCTATGTTACCTTTCCCCAATTTCATCAAAAGGTTGAACATTTGAGAATCTTCTGGAAATCATTCTGGAAAGATTGTTCTGTAGCCCTGCTTAGAAGGGACCTAAGAAGTTATCTCATGCAGTTCTTTCATTTTAAGGATAAGAGAATTGAGGACTGAGGACATTGAATGAGATTCTAAGATCATGTTCGGTCATTTTTCAATGATGTTCAATGTTTCATTACCCCATTTAGCTTTAAAAAAATTGTTTTGTTTTGTTTTTTTTGACAAAGATGCTAAAATGATTTGCTATTTTCCAGCTCATTTTACAGATGAGGAACTGAGGCAGACAAGGTTAAGTGACTTGCCCAGCTAGTAAATATCTGAGGCCACTTTTGAACTCAGAAGATGAGTCTTTCTCACTCCAAATTAAATACTCTATTCACCAGCTGCCCCAGGTTGGGTTGAAAGTTGTACAGCTGGTAAAAGCCAGAACCACTCCTCAAATCCATATTCTCTGATTTCAACCCTGGAGCTCTTTCCATTGCACCACACTGCCAAGAAGATGAGTACAGACCCAAGCCAGAACTTAGCTTCTAGGAACCTGATTCTTCTTACCAAGATGAGAAGCTTAACAGGCAGATATAGCTCCTTAATGTGACCCAATTCACCAGCTTCATTCATCCCTCCTGATGCTTCTGTATCCTAGGGCTAAATTGCACTGTCTTATGGGATCTGGTGGGGCAGAGGTTTTCCCAAGTGATGCAAATAGGGAATGAAGTTGCAGCTTAGTCAATTTTTATTTCCCCCCCACAAAATAAGTGTCCCATATTTTTAACTGGCCTAAAAACCTTGAAGCTAACAGGGCAGAGAATAGGCAGTGACTCTCCTGAACTTCCCCCAAACCCTTCCAAATATTTTTAAATAATGCAATTAAAAATTCCTGCAGTGACAAAGCCCACAAAAGGAGAGGGGTGACATAATTTTTCAGTCAGAGACAACTTAGAAGGTCGGTAGAAAAGGTGCATCATGTCTGAGTGAGAGTAGAGCACAGTCCAGCACAGACCAAGCCAGCACACCCTTAACCTCAGCAAACCAGGAGCAGGCCTTGGGAGTCACTGGATTATCATCAATGGCAGCTGCTTCCAGAGTTCTCAGTCCACAGACCTTAAGGGGATTGAACAGTGTCAGGAGATTACAGGAGTCTCTTTGTTTGCCAGGAGGGGAGACTCTGTTGCTTTGCTTCTACTTGGATCTGGGTCGCAGACCTGAGTGTAATCACAGGGAGAGAAGGTACCCTAGCACACCAGAGCTTGTGGCCACAGTGGAGCAGAGATCCTTCTCACAGATCCAGGTTAAGAGTGGTTGTGGTCACTCACAGACCAGACCACAGGCCAAGACAGTAGTAAACACACCTCTTAGATTATATCACCTTGGAAGAACTAAAAACTTTTAAGTCCCTGGAATTATCTCTGAAAACAGCTGCACAAAACTCTGAAACTTGGGACAGTACACCCTGCACCCTTCACCTTGGAAGCAGAGTTTCACTTTAACAAAGAGTTAAAGAATAAGAGTTAAGAAATAAGCTGGAAAACAAGCAAACAACAGGAAAAAAAAAAAGATTTTGACCATAGAAAGTTACTGTGTTGACAGAAAGATCAAAGCAAACACATAGTCAAAAGAAGATAATAAAGCCAAAGTTCCAACACCCAAAACCTCCAAGAAAAATGTGATTTGGCCTTGGGCCATAGAAGAGCTCAAAAAGAATTTTTTAAAATCACATAATAGTGATACAAGAAAATTTGGGAAGAAAGATGAGAATGATGCAAGAAAATCATGAAAAACAAGTCAACAGCTTGGTAAAGGAGACACACAAAAAATACTCAAAATACTTTAACTATAGACTGTATCAAAAGTTAAAAAGAGATACAAATGCCAATGAGGAAAATGCCTTAAAAAGCAGAATTGTCCAAATGAATAAAGAAGTACAAGAGATCATGGAAGAAAATAATTCGTTAAAAATTAGAACTGAGCAAATGGCTCAATGACTTTATAAGAAGTCAAGAAAAAAAAAAAAACAGAACAAAACCAAAGGAATGAAAAAAGAAGAAAAAATAAAATACCTCATTGGAAAAAATAACTGACTTAGAAAATAGATCCAGGTGGGATAATTTTTAAAATGTTTGAATTACCTGAAAACCATAATAATAATAATAATAAAGCTTAGGTATCATCTTTCAAGAAATTGTTGAGGAAAACTGTCCTAGAAGCAGAGAGTAAAATAGAAATTAAAATGATCTAACAATCACTTCCTGAAAGATATCCCAAAATGAAAACTCCCAGGAACATAATAACCAAATTTTATAGCTTCCAGGTCAAGCAGAAAATATTGTAGCAATCAGAAAGAAATAATTCAAGTTTAGTGGAGCTACAGTCAGAATAATAGGATTTAGCTGCTTCTTCTTTAAAGTTTTAGAAGCTCAGAATATGATATTCCAGAAAGGAAAGGAGTTAGGTTTACAACCAAAGATTATCTAACCAGTAAAACTGATTATAATCCTTTGGAGAAAAGATAGACATTAAATGAAATAGAGGACATTCAAGATTTCTTGATGCAAAGATCAGATCTGAATAGAAAACCTGACTTCCAAATTCAAGACTCAAGAGAACCACAAAAAAGTAAACAGGAAAGGGAAATCATAAAGGGCTAAATAAGGTTAAACTGTTAACATTCATGCATGGGAAGATGGTACTTGTAACTCAAAAAAAAAAACCTCATTGTTAGGGCAGTTATAAGGAGTATATATAGACAGAGCACAGGTATGAGTTGAATATGAAAGGACTATATAAAAATTAAAATAAGGATGTGAAAAAGAGGAATGCATTGGGAATAAAGGAAGAAAAAGGTAGAATGGAGCTAATTATCTCATATGAAAGAGGCAAGGAAAAGTTGGGAGAGCAGTGAGTGAATCTTAATTTCATTAGAATTGGTTCAAACAGGGAATAACTCACACTCAGTTGTGTATAGAACTCTATCTTGCCTTACAGGGCAGTAGAAGGGAAGATGAGAAAAGGGTGGGGAGTGATTAAAAAGGAGGGGAGATTGAGGGAGGTGGGAGTCAGAAGCAAAACACTTTTGAGGAGCGTCAGAGTGAAAGGAGAGAAAGAATGCAATAAACAGGGTGGTGGGAAAATAGGATAGAAGAAAATAAATTTAGAAATTCTGTGAAAAAAAAGTTGAAACAAGTTTCTCTGATAAAGATCTCATTTCTCAAATGGGAACTGAGTCAAATTTATAAAAATATGA
This sequence comes from Sarcophilus harrisii, assembly GCF_902635505.1. Lineage (NCBI taxonomy): Eukaryota > Metazoa > Chordata > Mammalia > Dasyuromorphia > Dasyuridae > Sarcophilus > Sarcophilus harrisii. The sequence continues at coordinate 256,090,440 of NC_045430.1, read as the reverse complement.
ACCATTCCCTAACTGATAAGTGATGAAAAGATATAAACAGTTTTCAGATGAAGTAATCAAAGCTATCTATAGTCATATGAAAAATGCTCTAAATAATTATTGATTAAAAAGTGTAAAATAAAACCATTCTAAAGTACTATCTTATGTCTATTAAAATGACCAATAGGACAGAAAAAGAAAATGACCAATGTTAGAGAGAATGTGAGGAAAATGCTCTATTGGTGGAAATGCGGGCTGATTTAACCATTTTTTTTTTTTTTTGAGCAATTTGGAACTTTGCCCAAAGAGCCATAAAATTAAGCATACTCTTTGATCTAACAGTATCACTACTAGGTTAGTATTTCAAAAGATTTTTTTTTTTAAAGGAAAAGAACCTATATATACAAAAATATTTATGACTGCTCTTTTCTAATGTCAAAGAATTGTTAATTGGGGCTATTCCCATCCATTAGAAAAGGCCAAACAAATTGTGCTGTGTGATTATAATAGAATACTACAAAAATTAAGCTAGGACACCCAGAAAAACCTGGAAAGAGTTACATAAGCTAATACAAAGTGAAATGTATAGTGTACAAAGTAACAACAATACAATAAGATGATTAGCTGAGAACAACTTAGCTATTCTCAGCAATACAATGATCCAAGACGACTTTGAAGGATTCATGATGAAAAAGTTTTCCATCTCCAGAAAAAAAAAAAAAAAAAAAAAAACTGGTAGTGTGTACCCTGAAAATCTAGCCTGATCTCATTTTACTGATGAGGGAACTGAGGTAGACAGCTATTATGGAACTTTCTCAAGATCACAAAGATTGCAAAAAGAAAATGATTTCAAATTCAGAGTTCTTTCCCCAATATGAAACAGCGGGAGCCGTGTCTAAAATGGCACTGCCTTTTATTATCTGTGTATCCTTGGGCAACTCATTAAGCCATATGGACCTCAGTTTTCTCCTCTGTAAAATGGGGGAGGTAAACTAGATGTTCTATAAAATTCTTTGTATTGCTAAATCAGTGACAGTTTTAGTTGTCCCAAAACATAATATTCAGACATGTACTGGATCATGGGAAAGCCACTGGATCTGGAGCGAGAAGAATTGAATCTGAAGACCAGCCAAAACATCTGCCTGTGGTGACTCTAGGCAAGTCATTATTGTCATCCTCCTAATTCACTGGTATCATAGAATGCTTTCTTGAATTTTTTGGTCTTTTTTGTTAACAACATAATTAATATGGAAATATGTTTTGTATGACTACATATGCATAACCTTCATTAATTGCTTGCCTTTTCAAGGGCTGGAAGTTTGTTAAAGTGGAAGAAAGAGAATTTGGAACTCCAAGTTTTTAAAATGAATGTTTAAAATTGCTTTTACATGTCATTTGGGGAAAATAAAACACTATATAAGTTAAAAAAAACAAACAAACTTTGCAACAGGCAAAAAAAAAGTTGTCTTCTGATACATTAATATTTTACACTTACAAAGTTATCTTTCATTTAGGGTTTTTAATGCATAATGGATAAACAAGTGTTGTGTTCCCAATTTCTGTCTCTCTATTTCTCTGTCTTTCTTTTTCTCTTTGTCTCACTTTTTCTTTGTCTCTGTCTCTGTGTTCTGTCACTGCATCTCCCTGTCTCTCTATCTCTGTCTGTCCCTATGTATTTAATCTATCTATCTGTCTATCTATCTATCCATCTCTAATTTCCAATAGTCACAGAGTTAGAAAATGACAATTCTTTGAATATAACTGTAGATTATCCTTTGCTTTGTTTTCAGACTGGAGAGAATGATAGCATATTCCCGAGCAGATGGAGTTGATATCAGAAGCTCAAAGAGTTCTAAAGCAATGTGGGGATGGTGGTCTTGTGTTTTCATTATTAATATTGAACTAGGAAAGAGGATTACTAGTAACCTACGAGGGAAAGCTAGGTGGTACAATGGAGAGAATGCTGAGCCTGGAATCAAGAAGACCTGAATTCAAATGTGACTTCAGATACTAACTGTGTGATCCTGGATAAGTCACTTATCCCTATTCACTTCAGTTTATTCATCTGTAAAATGTTTTAGAGAAAGAAATGACACACTTCTCCAAGATGTTTGTCAAGAACAACACAAATTGGATCACAAAGAGCTGGATATGACTGAACATATCCAGTGTAGGCCAACAACAAAAATGGCCTATGGAACCAAGCATTCTATGATACCAGTGAATTAGGAGGATGACAATAATGACTTGCCTAGAGTCACCACAGGCAGATGTTTTGGCTGGTCTTCAGATTCAATTCTTCTCGCTCCAGATCCAGTGGCTTTCCCATGATCCAGTACATGTCTGAATATTATGTTTTGGGACAACTAAAACTGTCACTGATTTAGCAATACAAAGAATTTTATAGAACATCTAGTTTACCTCCCCCATTTTACAGAGGAGAAAACTGAGGTCCATATGGCTTAATGAGTTGCCCAAGGATACACAGATAATAAAAGGCAGTGCCATTTTAGACACGGCTCCCGCTGTTTCATATTGGGGAAAGAACTCTGAATTTGAAATCATTTTCTTTTTGCAATCTTTGTGATCTTGAGAAAGTTCCATAATAGCTGTCTACCTCAGTTCCCTCATCAGTAAAATGAGATCAGGCTAGATTTTCAGGGTACATATTAAATCTGAGTTTTATGAAATCACGGCCCTCAGTTAAAATCTAGCGTCTCAGAGAAAATTTATAATAAAAAATATTCCAGTAATTTTCCGTGGGAGGGAGGGAAAAAGAGAGACACACAGAGAGAGACAGAGAGACAAACACACAGAGACAGAGAAAAAGAGACAGAGGAAACAGACATAGAGAGAGGGACAAAATGGGAGAAAGAGAGATTAGAAAGACAGAGACAGAAAAAAGACAGAAAGAGAAATCAGAGTATAACTTCTTTGCTTTATGGTCAGGTTAGTTTTTATCTCTTAACTAAGATTAACTATCCAAACTTTATTTTAAAATGCTAATATTAAAAGAAACACTTATCAACAACATTAAATCCAAAATAAAGGAGGCAAAAAGGTGAAGCATAATTTAGTTATGCTGAGAGAGAGAGAGAGAGAGAGAGAGAGAGAGAGAGAGAGAGAGTTAGATGTTATGTTATTCCTGGCTCTGTCTCAGATGCACATAATGTGGAGAAATCCTTCAAATGGAAGCAACCGTGAGCAACTATAAAATCTGTCATTGGTTTGCTATCATTGCTGACATTGCTATTTATCATCATCATCACTACCTTTTTTTTTTAATCACTAAATATCCTACCAGTTTTTCTTCAGAGACAAAATGTCACCTTGATTTCCCTTTTATGGTTAAGGACCAGATCCTGCCTTCAAAGTCATGTCAGCAAAATATGGCATAATCCATGTATTTTAAGGCGAGCACCCACCCATATTCCAAATTGTAGCTGTTTGGCATAATGTAATGTGCTAATCCAAAACATCTGTCCTACACCGTGTGTTCATTTTCACTAAAGGACACAACAGGATCATGGGAAATGGAAGGTCTTCATTCTGTAATGTACCTATTTAAAACCCAGTGTCTTAAGGAAACATTTCAGACAGAAACATGTCTCACATAATAGATTCCAAAAGCATGTTGGGGTGAACAAGTGGGAACCAACCTGACAGAAAGGCAACAAGAAACTGTCTGTTGGTTGACTAGTTATATGACTGAGGTCAAGTCATGTAAACATTCAGGGCCTCTTTCTTCTCACCTATAAAATTAGGAAACAGAGATAGCTCTTATTTCTTCTGTAAGAGGAAGTTGTGGGAGAAAAAACAAACAGAAGAAAAACTTGAACTGAATAAGAAATTGGAGGAAATTGTGAAAGTGATTTAGAGGGATTTGTACTGTTGAAGAGAGCTAGGGATTGAATTTTGGGGAGCGAGATTTGATAGAATTTCAGAAAAAAAAGATGAAAAAATAAGCTTGAGATAAAAGAGAAAGGGATTTCAATCTAAAGACAGACTAACTGTTAAGAAAGAAAATAATTGAGGAGAATGCATCTAAAGAACAGGCTTAAAAGAAAAGAAAAGAGAGAAGGCAGTTGTTAGAATAAGAAAGAATAGAAAAGACAATTGTTAAGTAAATCAAATTGATCAAAGAAATTGGTAAATAAACAAAAGGTTTAAGAAATGAGATTAGTGAAAGAAAGGAAAGCAAGTTGATGATCACTATATGCCATTTGTTCTTATTAAGATTAAATGTAAATGAATTAAAGATTATAACTATTTAGGTGGAGTTTATAAAAAGTGAAATCCTGGGATCTTAGGATCCTGTATAGAGATAGAGAGAGAGAAAAAGATCGAGAAAGATAACTGGAAGAGACCTCAAATACTATCAAGTTCAACCCCTTAATTTTCTAGATAAGGAAACTTAGGCCTTGGGATCCTAATTGACTTCTCCAAAATCACCAAAGTAATAAGTATTAGAAGCAGAAATTGAACCCAGCTCCTCTGATCTCAGGGACTTTTTAAACAAATAAAAATATACAAGATGAGGACAAACTGAAAGGTGAAGTATTAGTAGTTGGAAGGACTGAGAAACATCCCCTATAATTGGTGAAAGAAGAACAAATGATAGCACTAAGTTGGGATCGAGATATAGAGTATCCAACTGGTTGATCAAACCAATGTGAGCTTGGAAAGCTCTACCACAAGTTGGGCACAAGTTGGGTACAAATATGAACATCTCTTTTGAGCTACTCTGCTTAGCTCATAAAGTAAAGCATTTCCTTTGATGTAGGCATGCTATACTAGATTGCACTATGGTTAGAGCAAGGGTCTGGAGTCAGCAAGATCTGAGTTCAAATACTGTTTCAGACACTCAGCTATGTATCCTTGGGCAAGTCACTTAATCCTTTTTGTCTCAGTTTCCTCATCTGTAAAATGAGAGAAGGAAATGGAAAACCACTCCAGGATCTTTGCCAAGAAAACCTCAGACAAGAACTTGACTAAGCAACAACAACATTGTCTCTTATAATCAATAATATAATTATAATTATAATCTTATAACTCCACTGATTATATGGATCTTGAATGGATCTTGAAGGAACTGGATCTTGAAGGAAATAAGGAAATGAAGAGGCAAAGGTTAGGGTTGGAGCATCCCAAGTATGAAGTACAGCCAGTGTAAAGATATGAAGAAGGGAGGGCATATGTTGTATTCAAGGAACAGCAAGGAAACCAATATTATTGGAACATTGAGTGCACAAAGGAAAATAAAGGGTAAGACCCCTAGGACAAAGGTTGAAGGCTATCTACAGGGTCTTAAAGAGATAAGTGATGGGAATGAATCAGTTGTAATACATTATCACTGAAAATTACTTATGACAAAAGGAATAGCAGATGCTATCTTTGAGGTATAGAGGGAAAGGAGGTTAGTATAGTGAGATCAAAAGGTAATGGATGGATAGTCTGTGTGCTCACTGGGGTACTCCCAAGATCAAGAGCTGGAGAGAAAAGCATCCAGAATGGTAATTAGATCCCTCCAGGAAGATTTTTTTTTTTAAGGACATAAACATGAGTCATACAAGATGGATAAATTTCCAAGATGAGTTGTGATGTTCATTGTGAGAGGGAGCATCTACATAGATAAGATCATAGATCCAAAAGCATATCAAGATAGACTCCTAGTTCCATTCTCTAGGATTACTTAAATCAATTCTAATGTCCCAAACTCATGACAGCCTTTCAATCAATCAGTTAGTCAGGCAACAATCATTGATTAAGCATTTCTTACGTTCCAGGAACTTTGTCAAGTTGTGCCCTCGAGGACCTTGGATTCTAATGGACAATTCTAATATAAACACATATAAATATATTCATAATATAAACAAAATTAATACAAGGAATTTGGGGGGGGGGAATAGAGGCACTAGAAGCCATGGGAATCAGAAAAGGCTTTCTACAGAAGTTGAAACTTAAGGGAAACCAAGGATTCTAGTGGCAAAGAAAGACTTACTTGCTAAGTACAGGGAACAGCCAGGACAAGAACTCAGTGAAGGCAAATGGAACGTAGTGTAGGCAGAACACTGAGTAGATTACAAAATGTACAGAGGGCAGAGGGCAGTATCATCTAAGAAGACTGGAAAGGTAAGAAGGAGCCAAGCTATCAGGAGATTTAAATGTCAGAAGGAGGTATTTATATTTGATCACAGAGGTGATAGGGACTTAGTGGTATTCATCAATGGGGGAGGGTAACACTCTCATACTTGTGCTTTAGAAAAATTACTTGATTATGTGGAGGATGGACAATAATCATGAGAGATTTTAGATAGAGAGTTCAAATTGTAATAACCTGGAAAATAATAAGAACCCAAACTAGAGTGGTTGCTTTATAAGGTGGGGGAGAGGGCTATGAGAGAGAAAGAGAGAGACAGAGACAGAGATTAGAGAGATAGAAGCAACAAGATTTAACTCTGTACTCTAGATGTGATCTAACCAGTTCAGCAAGGTACACCAGAACTATCAATTCCCTTCATCTCTACTAGGTCAATCTAAGATAGTTAGCCAGAATATGCTGGGAAATGATGAACTGGCTAGATTGGAAAAAAAAAAAGTTTTTTCCCACACTACACTTTTAATTTTAAATCTATGTTATTGACATTTTCTCTATCACATTCTTAAATCAACAATCAACAAAAGAATCAATCACGCCATGATTTGTAGGGTTAGCTGATTCTTGAAATATAAATATTCACACTGAATGTTTGACAATTGGCTTTCATGAGCCAGTTTGATATGGGTCCACTATACTCCTGGTGTTAGTTCTTTTGGCTGTCAGGTCACTGTCAAATAAAAAACCCAGATGTTTTTCACTTGAACTTTTTCTCATCAGGCTTCACTCATTCTTGTGCAATTGATTTTTTAACCTAAGCACAGGAATTTACATTTACTTCTATAAAATTTTGTCTTTATAGATCCAGACTACCAATCTAGTTTGTTGAAAATGTTTAATTATATAGAGATATATAGATCTATGATATAGCTATAGATATAGAGAGAGATCCATATATGTAACTTATTTTCCTTTATAATCTTGGCAACGTATAGTGCTGGGATAAATCTAGTAAGATGAAATTCAATAGCAAAATTTCCTAAAGTGAGGGAAGCAATTCTAAAAAGAATATTGGAATTTTAATGAATTGTAAGTTCAATAAGGGTCATCAAGGTCATGCAATACTTGCTAAAGCTAATAAGAACTTGGGATGTAATAAGGAGATAGCTTCCAAGAACATCTCACTGTACTCTGTCCTTGATCAGACTCATCTGGAGTTCTGGTGTTCTGGTTAGTTTCAATGGGAAGGATGAAAAATAATGCATAGAAGTTACAAGATGTCATGAAAATCTTTGATGTCATGAAAAACTCCCATTCAATTCGAGTTATGCAAAAATGAAATGACAGAAAGAATGGAATCTGGATGACTACTTATAAACTTGGTTATTCTGGGGATTCCTTTTATGTAGGAACTGGGCTACATAAACATAAAGACAGAGGCCCTTTCCAACTCTCAAATTCTGTGATTCCATGATAATATGGTCCTATCTGACCTGGCCAACCTTATCTTCACTGCCTCCTACATAGAAAAGGTCCCCCAAATTTTTAGATTGGGTTGATATTAGATAACTATAACTGATTATGCTGCAGGCCTGCCTGCCTTATCTGTCTTCTATATCAAAGAATGAGTTGACCCAAATTTTTTAAAGATATGTGAAACTTACTTTAGAAGTAATGGGATATAGTGAAGTCTCAGCAAAAGAGCACTGGATTTGGGGCCAGATGAGGACACTTCTGAGATTGATTAACATTTAAATTTCATCAAGTAGTTTCCTTCTCTGTGACTAAGTTTTCTCTTCTGTAAAATATACTTTGAATAAATATGACCTCAGAAATTCATTTTAGCTGACTTACACATAATATCTTATACTCTACTGTAGGTGACCCACAGAGATGAAGAGATGTTCTCCAATTGCAGAAATTGCAAGTCATCCATGTTTTCTTCTGCAGGAAGCAAGCACTCAGTGAAAACTTGTGGAATAAATGAAACACATATTTGTATCTTTGGGAAAATAAATCTTTCAGAATACATAAAACTGGCATCAGACAGGTAAACACTATGTTTGCAATTCATGAATACATTTGGACTATTAGATCTGGGGGAAGGTGTATAGATTAGAGTGCTGAGCCTGAAGTGAGCAAGGTCTGAAGTTAACTATGACCCAGACAATTTACTAGCTTAGGTGACTTTGGGTCAATCACTCTATCTTTCTTTAATTGTCAAAAAGGGATAAAGATAACATCTTACCTCCCAGAGTTGTCATAAAAATAGAATAAGATAATTTTAAAATGTTTTGTAAACCTTAAAATGCCATATAAATACTAACTATTATTGTTATTATTATCAATATATTTGTGCATATATACACTAATGATATATTAGATTTAAAGACATGGGATGGAATCAGATATGGCAAGTAGATATCTCTTAAAAGCTTTTACAGCACTGAGCTTTTCATTTGGAGAGTGGGCAAGGAGATAGCTAGGACAGGGATTTCAGAGTGACAGAAGTGATAGTAGAGCTCTCCTCTCAGATTCCTCCCCCTTTTAAGGAGAGCACTCAAGGAATTTACCTCATCATTTACCCACCTGACTAATCTTGGATTTCATGATCTCCAGAAACTCATCATTTAGCAAGATAAATTCAACTCTGATACTTACCTCTTCAGATCATTTCTCCTCCCTCTTTGACCCCAACAGGATTTGATAATGGCCCCACTGTGGATATCTTCTCCCCTGGCCCTTTTATAGTTTCTTTTTATGTGTTTCCTTCATTGGATTGTGAGCTCCTTGAGGCCATTGAATGTATTATTCCTTTCTTTATATTCTTGTACTTAATACAAGGCACTTAATAAATGATTATTGATTAATGAAGTTGTATCTGAACTGCATTGTCATCTTCCCTATGACAGATACCATTTATAATCCATTCATTACACAGTTGCCAATAGAGTATTTTTAAAATATAAATTTAATCATACCCTCCTCAATCTCTTTGTGTGTGTATGTGTATGTGTGTGTGTATATGTGGTGAGAGAGTGAGAGACAGAGACAGAGACAGAGGAGGGGGAAGGCAGGGAAGTAGAGACAGAGACAAAGAGACACAAAGACCCAGAGACCCAGAGACAGAGAGAGACAAAAGAGACAGACAGAGAGAGAAAGAGAGACAGGTAGAGACAGAGAGACAGAAAGACTTTCTATTGGTTCTTGGATAAAATACAAGCTTCTGAACTTGGAGTTTAAGGACCCCCAGAGTTTGTCTTGAGCCTGCCTTTCTAAACTTAGAGAATTTCAGTCTCTTCACAGATACTATTTTCCAGTCATAGCATGGCATGGAACACTGGCCATCTGAGGAAGCTTTTCAGGACAATTTTAAATGTTTAGAATAAAATCAATAACATTATAAATGATCCTCAAATACATTGTTTTTTGTTTTTTGTTTTTTTTAATTCATGGATGCCAGGTTAAGAATCTCAGAAATAAATATCCCCTAAGAATTCTTTCAGATCTAGGGCTTGGACTCTCAGAGTGACTCACACACCTATAATATTCTTACCAACCTAAGTTACTTAGAGCCAAATTATAGTGTCCAAAAATCCTGGGTTGAGGATGGGAAATCATGGTCATGGCTAGCTTTTGGACAGCTCTAAAAGGTTTGCAAAGTTTTTTTACAAGCACTTTCATATGATCCTCACAACAATCTTGCAAAGTGGATATTATCATCATCTCCATTTTGTTGTTATTGATGATCAGTCATGTCTGACTCTGTGACCCCATCTGGGGTTTTCTTGGCAAAGATACTGGAGTGGTTTGCCATTTCCTTTTCCAGTTCATTTTACAAATGAGGAAACTGAGGCAAATAGGGTTAGGTGACTTGCCCAGAGTCACACAGCTCTAAGTTTGTGCCCATTTTGAGGCCAAATTTGAGTTCAGATCCTCCTGATTTGGGGCTAGCATTATATCCACTGCACCACTGAATTACCATCCATTTTATAAGGAAACTGAGACAGACAGAAGTTGGGACTTGCCAAGCCAGTATTTGAAGCTAGTCTTTCCTGAGCCCAGCTCCACTTCTCTATCCATTACTGAAAGAGTTTGGGGACGAGGGGAACTTGAGAATGAGTGGACACAGGTTGTGTGATTAGAGTATCATTACCTGAATGAGGTAAGGAGGGACACATGGAAGAAATCTATAGAAAGGCTAACTATGACACAAGGCCTTTATTCCGATGCATACAGGGCCTAGGAAAAACAAAGGGAGCTCTCCTGACATGATTTAGGACACTGTTTGGCTTTTGGTGGAAAAAAAAGCTGATGTCATCCACAAAACAAAAGGAGAAAGTCCTTTTTAAGTGATTTCTCAAAAAAGTGAATAGCAAATGCTATTAGAATAATTTGTTATTCATTAAGAATAATAAATGGAAAAAGTCATTATTCCCTTATCACTGCTCCTAGCAGACTCCAGCTATCTAGCTAAGTAGGGCAGAGGGGAAGGAGTGCCTGAGGATGCAAGAAAATATTAAAGAAAAAAATAAAATAAAATAAAATAAAATAAAACTTTTACAAGCTATTCTGTTTTTCAACCAGGGACAGATCTGTCCCGAGAGCTTTCCAGCTGGGCCTCTGACTGAGCTGGCCATTATGTTTATAGCACATAGCAAATAGCTCAGCAGAGCTAAGGATGCAGAGCACTCTCTGAGGTCCTGGAACAGGTCTGGTTTGATTTCATAGTGATTTTATGTTTCCTGTTCAAGCTGTTATTAGTTTTAAATAGATGCATGAGCAAGAAGGGTTAGAGGGGAGGGAGAAGAGAGGAGAAGGGGAAAGAGTAAGGCAGAAAGGTGGCCTGGGATTTTGAAACTAGTCACAGTTTTGAAGGAGACAAGATCAGACAGTCAACAATCCACCATTCATTAAACACCTATTGTGTACCAAGCACTGGGTTAAGGGTTAGAGATAAAAAACCAAAAATCTGTACCTCTTGTGTTCAAGGCACTGGCGGTCAATAGAGAATAATAACATGTTTATCTATACATCCATGTAGATTTGTGTGTGTGTTTTCATTATTATTATGTAAAATATATATAAACAAAACAAATTATACAAATGTCAGTGAGTCAATAAACATTTATTGAGTAACCACATAGCATCAGGATACAAAAAATGGTAGAATACTTTGAGACATTTACCATCTAATAGGAGAGACAACATGTAAATAGCTGTATGCAATGCTCCCTCCCAGATTCTCTTGTGAAGGACAAGTGGACCATCTTTTACCTCAATTCTAACTTATCTTAAATCATTGAATGCTTCAGACAAACAAATTTGGAAAAGACTCTAGCTCTTTAGCTTTAAAAGTTCAAGTCTCCTACTGCCTCCAGGACCATCTCCAGTCTTCTTGACTTTGTCTTGTCAAAGGACCCCTATTATTCTAGAGGCAAGACTGAGGTTGATGACTTTGCATAACTATGTCAAAGTCAAATCTAATTCACATAGAAGTCAAGATATCACCTTTGTGATACCTTCAAGAGATGATGAACCTTTGTGATACCTTCAAGAGATGAACAACATCAACAACTGTATACAAATACACTCTATTTTTAAGAACAAGATAGTAATATGGGATTGCTGAAAAGGTAGATAGAAGCCAAATTGTAGTAGTTTTTAAATGTCCAGGAAAGACATTTGTACATTGTCCCAGAAGACTTGAGTATGAGAACATCATGGTCAGAACTTTCTCTATATACAGGGTTCTTTTTTGATTTTTGTTTTGTTTTTGTTTGTTTGTTTTGGTTTTGGTTTTGTTGGTTTTGTTTGTTTTTGTTTTTATTTTTGCTGAGGCAATTGTGGTTAAGTGACTTGCCCAAGTTCACACAGCTGGGAAGTATTAAGTGTCTGAGACCACATTTAAATTCAGGTCCTCTTGACTTCAGGGCTGGTGCTCTATACACTGCAGCACCTAGCTGCCCCTATATACAGTTATATCAAGCAGTATGGTCTAATGCAGGAACTCCCAATTTTGTGTGTGTCACAGACCCTTTGAAAATCTGATGAAGTCAATTATCCCCTTCTCAAAACATTTTTTTAAATTGGATCTGGGTGACACAATAGAGAGAAGACTGGGCTAGGAATTATTAAAAGTTGAGTTCAAATTTTGCTTCATATATTCACTAACTGTGAGGCCCTGGGCAAGTCATTTAACTGCTTTCTGCCTGTTTCAGCTATTGTAATGAGGATATTAATAGTGGCTACTCTGCTGGATTGTTGTAAAGATCAATTTAGAATATTTATCATTTGAAAATATTTGTATCTGAGATGATAATTGATATTTATTAGTGTTTGTTATTGTAATTTGAGATAATTTGCATTTAACATAAAAATTATTTGTGATATTTGTAAAGTTCTTCATAGTAAGCTTTTAAATGTTTATTTCCTTCCTTCCTAAATGTATAAAATAAAATACACAGGATTACCAAGGAAACCAATTATACTGAAATAGAGTTTATTGTTGTTGCTCATTTGTGTCCAAATCTTGTAACCCCATTTGGCATTTTCTTGACAAAAGTATTGGAGTGGTTTGCCATTTCCTTCTTGAGCCCATTTTACGGATAAGGAAACTGAGACAGAGTTAAGTGACTTGGCCAGGGTACGTAGCTAGGAAATGTCTGACGTCAACTTTGAACTTAAGAGGATGAGTCTTCCTGATTCCAAGCTTAGGGGGTTCTATCCACTGTGACACCTAACTGTACCTGAAATACAGTTATCAAATATTTAAAAGAAAGTTTACACCCAGATTGAGTACTCTAGTTCTAGAAGAAAAGAACAGATAGGAAAATGGGTTCAGGTTGCCTTCTACTGTTAGCTGTGTAGTGGGCCAAGATTCTATGTCTCAGTTTCCCCTGTTATACAGTGAAGGAGTTGGAAGAGTTACAGATTATTGGAGCTGGAATAGATTTGGAAATTAATTAACTCATCTCATTACAACTCCAGGAGCTAAAATACAACAAGATGAGTTGAAAGTAGAAGGTTAGAACTCACCTCTAGATTTCTAATTGAATTCTTATCCCACTCATCTACACTATCTCTCAAAATGCTTTCTAACTCCAAAAATCCCATGGTTCTATGAAGAGCCAGTCAATAAATGCTCAGGGGGAACTTAGTAGGAAGAGAAGGCGTTCATATAAAGGATGCCAATACAAAATAATTGGTGACGAATGGCATATGGGAAATACAAGGAAAATATAAATGACATTCATAAACTTAACCCTGACTCCCCAAAAGCAGGACACTAAATACTGGATATTTTGCTGTTTCCTTTGTTCTAAAATAGCAATAGAGCTTTATTTGCTAGTTCTCTGAATTGCATGACTTTGTTGTATTTCTGTTTAATATAATACTCATTACATTTAGGCATAATGACTATTGATAGAACTTATCAGCCCTCAAGATCTGCTTAGATATTTCTTGGGCCCTTAGGGTCATTTGTTTACCTCAACAAGGCATCAAGAGTGGGAATTTTTATGCAAGGACTTGGAGAGTTGTCCCAGTAGTATGTATCACACAGTCTTTTAAATTAAAGGATCTTTGAGGATTTCCTTCCTCATGTTATAGATGAAGAAACTGAGCCTCAGAGATGTCAAGGGTTTTGTGTCTACCTGGCTAATTCATGTTCGAGGGAGAATTTGAATTCATGTCTTATTCACTCCAAATCCAGGACTCCAATCACTATCAAAGGTGTCAACCCAAACCCAAAGACAACATGAGGGCAAATGCAGCACAACCAGGTTAAAATGTAATTGAGAAATGTTTAACAAAAGAAATAAAAATAGAACACAACATAGATAATATTAATTGTAGTTTTCCAAGTCAATATGTGTTTTGAAGGGATCCATTTCTATTGAGAGTTTGACAACCCTGCACTATACTACAAAGCCTGATGATGGATATTCTGTATGTGTCTACAGTCCAAATACCTAACTTAGCACAAGTAAGCTGTAACTCTTCCACCACCTTCATTTGATAGTAGAGGAATTTGATCTTTACAACAATCCTAAAAAGATAGATGCTGTTGAAATTCTAATTACAGTAGCTGAAACAGGCAGGAATCTCACCATCATGGGCAAGGCCATGGCAGAGTCTCCAAAATGAATTCACAATAACTCAGAACAATCCACAAAGGACAAATGAAGTGGATGAAAGCTGATTATCCAGACTATGGAATAAAACCAACTTATGATATGCCATAGTCTAAAAAACTAACCTGGATCATCAATATATATCTCTAGGACAGACACTTTAGATGAACATTGATCTGAACTAATTGAAAAAGGAAGACAAAGACAGGTTTGGTTGGCTTTGACAAATTATCTAATACTTTCAATACCCCAAGTTTTTCTCAGCATGGGGGAGAGAAACACTATATTTTTATTATCAACATTCTGTGAGTATTGCTACATGCTTGTGAATCACAACATTATCTGGAGAATACAAATTAACTGGTCACATAAAAAGCAATAGTGGGACATATGGCGGATGTAGAGAGGCTCCAATATGTAACCAAGACAAATTTGCACAAGAAGAAGACAAAAGGAGAAATTTGATCAAAAACGGTGCAAAGCTGGTCATGAAATGAAAATAAGAAATAATAGATGGACACCAGCCTACTGCACTGGCATGATTATGATAGTAAAAGGCCTAGAGGAAGGCTCTCACCAAATTGAGTGAATCTCTTCATAGGATTTGTGGAAGAGTTTAGACAAGAGTCACAAAGGATGAGAGGGCAAAAATAGGTGGTAATCTATATTATCAAAGGAGGATACATCAATGAGATCATAGCTCTATTGAAGTATTATTATTATTATTGTAATCACTATTATAATAACTTATTATTGTGTTGTTATTATTACTCATCTACTACATGGAGGTGACATTGGGCTGAAAGTGGGACACCAGCTCTAATTAGGTCCTACCTTCTGAATGGATTGTTAGCTTTATTGTCAAAAGACCAGAACAGCTTAAAGAAATTTATTTAGATCGGCTAAGTTTTCCTGTCACAGACTATAAGAGAGTTGTAGCCAAGAAAAGGAGGTTGGCCGGTCATACAGTGAGGAGAAGATAAGAGATAAAAGATGGATAGAGAGGTGCTAAACTATAATCATTTAGGGATGAATAGATGCTTTGAAAGAGAAAAAATATATATGGCACAATGATGAGATCATTATCCAAAAGAAGTGGGTGGTGTGTTCCATTTCAGTCTTTAAAAGTCTGAGGTTCTACTGGGAAATGAGTGTGAACCACAACATAGCAGTTATATATACACTTTCTGTTATTGTTTGCTTGCATTTTTGTTTTTCTTTCCAAGTTATTTTTACCTTCTTTCTAAATTCAATTTTTCTTGTGCAGCAAGATAACTTATAAACATATATTGGATTTAACATATACTTTAACATATTTGGCATGTATGGGACTACCTGCCATCTAGGGGAAGGAATGGAAGGAAAGAGGGGAAAAGTTGAAACAGAAGTTTTTGCAAGGGTTAGTGCCAAAAAATTACCCATTCATATGTTTTGTCAATAAAAGACTATAATAAAAAAAAATCTAAAGTTCTGTTTATTTAGGTGCTCCATCATCACTTTTTTTCACAAAATCTCAAAGAGAAATGAATTGTGTTCATTACCCATGTAAACAGAATCTCAGATCTTTGAAGTCCTGAAAGGAAATGCTTCACCCTTTTCTTTTGGATAATAATCTCATCACGGTACCATCTTTTCCCCCCATTTCTAAGCACTTATTTGTAATTAGTAATTGTCCCTAAACCAGAGACGTACCAATTCACTTTTAAAATGGAGGCTGGAGACATCTAAATTAATTAGATTGAGTTCCTAAACAGCAAAATAAAAATATGAATGTCCAAGCTTGGAGTTTTTCAGGCTCTACTCCATTGTCAGTGACCTTTCCTTGTTCTGTCATCTTGCTTATCATCTTTTCCTCCTCATTTAACAGAGATGACTCTGTTAAAGAGTTCTCCCCTAACACTAAGTGAATAGCAAGTATCCAAAATGGAATTATGAATCTGGTCCCATTTTTCCTGTTGGGACAACAGATGGGAGTCACACATGTTCCTTGCCCCCCCTAGGCTGAGGCGATTTCCATTTTAGGAAAATTCGTTTCTCAGAACTAAACACTACTATATCATTGTCACAATTGGGATGATTTTTAAATATCTAAATTGCTATTGTTACCAGTAGCCCAAGGGGTTATGAGAGAGAGTAAGTGTTTATTTTCAACAGACCAGGATGCCAGATGTAACCTGCCTCATTCATGCAAAGTCAGCCCACTCTAAGAGTCTGCAGTCCCGGTATTGTTAGGGCGTATCAAAAGGTAACCTTTGTTCTGGTACCTAGCTTTTGACTCCTTCCCTGAATCAAAACAGTTGGTCATGGCTAATGCAACATAAACCTTGAGAGGCCTTTTTATAAATAAGCTAAAGATAGTGCTAGCTCCCCAGGAGTAATGAATTGGGAAACAATCTCTCCCTGAAGGAATAGGATTGGATGAGGACAGGGGATGATTAATCCTGACTGGTCCTACAGGAAACAATAACAATAACAAAATGTTTCAAGTACTTTTTTCTGCCTCTTTAGAGTTCATGAAATTCTTGTAGAATGGGAAAGTTAATTCTCAAATTTGTTTCTACATATTATGTGATATAATGAAAAGCAAGCAGACTTTGATGCCTAAAAAGACCTGGGTTCAAATGAGAGAACTCTCATGTGAATTAAACAAGTCACTAAATCTCCCTAGGCCTCAGTTCCCTCACCTATAAATTGGGAAGATGGATCAGATGGATTCTAAGATCCCTTGAAACTTTCTGAACTCAATTTAATTTCATTTACAATTTATTTCTTTTATATTAATTTTCTAAAAGTAAAAGCCTATAAAGTATGATGAACAACCAAATATAACTATTTTAAAACAGTTCTATTCAAAATTCCTCACTATAATTTATATTACAAGGCCTTTTCATGGAGCAAATATTTATCCTGAATTTTTGAAGACCACGTCAATAGAAAACTAATTTTTGTAGACTATATTGGAAATACTTCCAGCACCTCCCTAGCAACAGATTCTCCCTAGTGTTTGAGCAACAGCCTAGCTAACAATGAAGAATCTAGTCATCAACAACAAGATAGGGGGTATTGGACATAGTAATTACCAGATAATATTGGGGACAAAAAGAAATTGACTGTATCTCAAAAGATGGAAAAACATCAGCTGCTAATTTGGAAATCATTTCAGAGTCATCTATCTACTTGTAGTCACTTCATTCCCTGGCTGTAATATTAATAATAGCTAGCATATATGTAGTGCTTATTACTTCTAAATTCACTCTAATTATTATCTTACTTGATCCTCACAATAACCCTAAATGGATGCCTAGAACAAAGGGCAAAATATAAACAGATTAAAATAGAAGGATATAGATGAAAATAATGTTTTATACAATGGCAACAGCTCTAGACAAGCAGTTGACTAGGGGAAAGGGGAGAAATAGATAAAAGTTAAGACATGCATTCTGATTCTCTCCATTTCTTAGTGAATCATAATAAATATAAAATAATCTTAACAAGGAAGCCCAAAGAACCCAGACACCGGCTTAACTAATCATGTTTGAATTTCTTGCTAATGAGCGAGACATGGCAATCAGTAGCAACACTAATGTAGAACACTCATTCATTAGTAAAAACCTTAGGATAAAGAAAGCTAGTGAACAACATTGAGTCACAAATTAGACAAAATTTAGTCGATGGGGAAACAACCTTGAACATAGATTGGCATGAAAAGCAATTAAATGGTATCATCTTCAGAATATTTAAAGATGAAGCTGAAAAAGGAATAACCAGCAGATGTGAAATGAAATATTCTAAAAGAATTTCATTCAGGGGGCTCTATATTCATCAATAATGACAGTGGATCCACCATATTTAGATTCTAATAACTCCATATCTAATGTGCTACATATGAAGAAATCAAAATGGCATGCAGTATTAATAATTCCATATCTAGTATGTAGCCAGAGAGCAATATTTTAAAAGACTTTTTTTTTTTTACATTTCACAGAATCATTAATTATAATTAATTTTTAAAAGTCGTGACAGGTACCTAAATGTCCAACAATAAGAAAATGTTTAAACAAATTGTAATCCACTCACAAATTATAGTTGGGGAGTGTGGCAAAGTGGATGGTAATTAGATGATTTCATAGTGTCCTGGAGTCAGGAAGCCCTGAATGGCAGATAATTTCTAGCTATAAATCTAGGCAAGTTCTTTAACTGTTGTTGCCTCAGTTTCTTCAACTGTAAAATATAGATAATAATATCACTTATCTCTCAGGATTGTTGTGAGGATCAAATAAGAGAGCATATGCAAATGTAATGAAAAGTACTTAGTTTAGTGCCTGCAATATATTAGATGTGCTACAATTATTGTCATTATTATTATAGTGGGCTAACCTCAGTGTCAAGAAGATCTGACTTTAAAAGTTTCCTTTGACCTAAACTATCTATGAGACCACAATCAAGTAATTTATTCTCTCAGTTCCCCAGGCAATTCTCATAACAAAAGTTGAAGAGCTGCCAATGTGCAAAACTAGTGGGACTTTCCAAACTGGAAGTTAACTATGTTGAATATATGGAAAGAGGGAAGGAAGGAATAGAGGGAGGGAGAGAGCAAGAGAAGGTGGAAGTAAAGGAGGAAAAAAAGAGAAGGAAGAGGAGAAAGAAAAGGAAGGAAGAAGGGAGAAAGGGAAATAAAAAGGCACAGCGATAAAGAGACAGAGATAGAGAGAGAAAATCAATCTTACAAAAGAGAGACAGAGACACAGGGAGAGACAGAGACAAACAGAGAATTACAGAGAAGGGAGGGGGTTTGAGAGAGAAAAATCTTTACCAAGGGCTTCTTTTGTGCAAAGCATTGTGGTAAGCTCTAGGAATACAAACAGAAAAATCCCTGCCCTCAAGGAACACATAATTTAATGAGTTGATAATACATAGCCAAGGTTTCAGCAGTCTGATTGAAAAGTCCTAAAAGACATTAGAGTCAGCTGCAATATAGATCAGTGTCTCTCCTTTAATTTCATTCCATGGATAAAATCCTGTTTCTGACGTTGAACTCTTTGACAGTGCTAAGGATCTGGGTGACAAGAGCTTTCTTCTCTGGGTCTTCAGTGGCTATGGCTGCAGCACCTGTGCCAGATGCATGTCCATGGGAGTTGCTTCCTTTGTGGAAGCTGGGCTAGAAGCAGAGCCAGAGGGAGTGGCGGCTGCTGTCCCTCCTGAAGTTCTTGAGCTTACATGCCCAATCCACAGCAGTTGATCAGCGATTGCTGGTGATCGTTTCTCTCAGTAATGATTGTGGCGACCAAGTGGAAAGCAAGACTGATGGTCTAATGGGAGAAGGGGTAGCAGTCTGGTTCCCAGGTCTCCTGGCAGGACTTATTCCCAGGGGAGGTGATAAATGAGGTTGTGGTTGTGGTTTGATATGCACAGGACATTCATCCTCCTGCCTTCCCTTGGGGTGTCCTGCTGCTTAAGCTGGGCTGGCTTTTTTGAGCTCTGACTTATTTGGACAACTTTTCTCCAAAAAAAGTCCAATTGGCACGACTTCTCATCTTCTTACCTCCCACTCCCACATCCAGATAAGGTCTTCAAACTCTAAGGAAAACAAAATTATTTTAATTAAAATCTTCATTGACATTTATCATATCTAGAGTATTAGTTTTCTGTTAAAGTACTGTATGCACACTTTATAGTACCTCAGGGCCCTTAATCATCATGCAGAATACATTTTCTAGGCCTAGAACATACTTTTTCCAATTTTCCATTATTATGCAGGTTTATAGCTGTTGCATGTTTGCTTTTAAGACATATTGCCGGTCACATCTATGACTTATTTCAGGCTGAATCTTTAATCAGAAACAGAACTGTCAAATACCAGGTTGCTCCAGTGGAAATGTGATCAGTTTGACAAAGACTGTTTTCAGCCTGATTCCCAGGCTATCATGGTGGCAAACAGTGGGTTTGCCTGTGAGTTCCAGTATTTTTATAAATACAAATAGAGAAGGTCTGTCCAGAAATGAATAATTATTTCTTGGAATCTAATGGGTTTATCAGAATTCACAATCCAAGGTTTTAACCCAGGGATTGTGGGTTAATCCTAGTAACATCATTGTCATTGATGTGAGATCATACTTTCAGAACAAAACTAGCCCCCTCATTTTACACATGAGGAAGAGTAATGGGAAATATTTTCAAATAAGCTTTATTTGTTGCCTACTAGGTGCAAAGTGCCAGGCACATAAAGGAAACAGAAGACGAGAATAAGGAGATAAAATGCCAAGAACCTGTAGATCATAGGAAACCAGATTTGAACACAGTTACTCAGGTTATCTGAATAACATCTGTTTTTTTCACTCTAATATTCAATTCAATGATAAAATGAAGTTTCCTCAACTGGAAAAGATGGATAATAACAGCATCTACCTCACAAAATTGTCTAGGATAACAAAGGAAACCGATTCTATCAAAATAGAGTTATCAAAATATTTATTTAAGTCAATTGACTCCTTGTGAAAAACCCTTTTGGAAGAAAGGAGAAATAAGCATTTATAAAGTGCCTACTATGTATCAGGCATTGTGCCAAATGCTGTAAAAATATTATCGCATATCATACTCGTACTAATTTTTATAAATGCTTATTTTTTCTTTCTTCCACATGGGTTTTTCAGATGGAGTCAATTGACTTTTTGATAGAATTGATTTCTTTTGTTATTTTAGGTACTCTTATTTTATGCATTTAAAACATTATTCTGAGGAGTCCATAGGTTCTACACAAGGTTGCCAAAGTGGAGCATGGACCAAAAAAGATTAAGAACCAATTTTCTTTCTTATCATTTTTCAGGCCTTGTTTATCCAATCAGGGGTGGTGGGGACTGTTGAAATTCGCCAAGCCCCCTCCCAAAATAACTGCTGACGAGAGAACTAAGGTGAAGCTCCATTTAAAAGAAAATAAATCTCTACTGACATCTTCTGTTTTCACATCACCTAAATCCCCCATGAATCTCTACCTCCTCACCTTCCCAGAAAGCCATAACAAACAAAAATGAGAACAAAAACACATACAGCAAAACTAATCAACACATCCAAAAATTCTGATGCAGTGTAATCTTGCATGCCCATAGTCCCCCTGCTCTGCAAACAAGGGGAAGGGAGAGGCCCATTTAAAAATCACCAAGGTTTGAAAGTGGGCAATCTTTTAGACACAATATTTCAATCTGGATTCATCTGTTTTCTTAAAAGCCAACTTACTGTAAATTCTAGAGTGTGTCCATTTGTCACAAGCTTGACTGTCCTGGCAGAAATTGTGAAATCTGCCCCCTATTTCTAATTTGGTTTTCTTATAATAAAGACATTGGGCAGCCTGAATTCTGCTGGGTGAGGTCATTTACACTGAACACAGAAGCAGCTGGACTGAAGAATTCTGGATGCCAAACTCCTCAGCCTCTTCTTCCCCTCCCCCCTCAACCCACCGCCTCCACATCCCCCTTAGGCAGGAAATTACACCCAAACCACAGAAAACACTGCAAATGCTTACATCCAAGGAGTTATAATTAAGTTAATGAACTTAAATAAAAAAGTCCATGACCCATTTTCTACAATTTCCCTCGAGTTCCTTATAAAAACAAAGCAGGTAGAAGTATATATGTCCTAGCCAGAGAACTAGTAACAAACAGATCCTGACTAGAAGAAGTAGCATGAAATGACAGAAAGGTGGATTTCGGTGAGATGTGAAAAAGGACTTTCACCCTATCGGGATATTCAAACAGAACCTGGGAATTTCCTAGGGAGACATGGAGTTACGCATTACATATGAAAGTGGGTAGATTTTTAGTCCCAGGATCTGGGATCCCAACCTGCCTCAAGTACTTGCCCTGTGTTCTGAGCCCAGACTAGCTCAGTGCAGTGACAGATTCAAGACTGAAATGCAGGAAGACACCTGTGGACAATCAAACCTGATAAATAAATAAATAATTAAATGAACAAAGAAACAAATAAATAAAGAGGTAGAAAGATAAATGAATGAATGAATAAAAAAGTGAACAAATAAATAAGCAAATAGATAGACAAGTAAATAAATAAATGGATGAATGGATGAATGAATGAATAATCAAATAAACTGATCCATAGTGAAAGGTTACAAAAGATAAAATTTGCTAGTTCAGATAACTTCTGTTCTCTTCTTTCCCCAGAAACACTGAGTCAATAAGCCATCCAGCAGAGCAATAAGAATCCACCTATACAGCTTAGGTAATAATTTTCCATGGAGTGGGCATTTGAAATATCAGGGGATGAAGAAAACACATGGATGGTTCAAGTTTTTCCTAAGAATATCCTTTTTGCCTTGATTCTTAAAGGGGATTCAGCACTGTCTCTGAATATCATGAGTTCCTACCATATGATCTGTGCTCCATAAATATTTATTGAATGAATGAATAGGTGAATCTTCTGATCCCTGGAGAATGAAATGTACCATTCAATATCTGTTCAATTTGGTAGTTAGCACATACTACCAGTTTGTCTTTTTTATGTAGAGATCTAGTCTCTCATCTAGAATAGACTTGATCATATTATTTGATTTTCAGTTTCCTAATCTGTAAAATGAAGCATTTGATCTGGATGATGTTTGTGATTCTTTCTAGCTCCATGCTCCTACGATGCTCCCATCAAAAGAAAAAAAAATATTTCCGAATCATTATATCCCATTTTAAATGTTGATCATCCTCAAAAAAATAATATGGTTTCATTAAAACATTCACATTTCCAGAATCAAACTCCTTCACCCTCTGACAATCTTCTTTGCCTCCCACCTCAAATTTCCTCCTTCTTCCTCTGTGTTTACCTGAGATCTGCCCTACCTTCTGGGAAGCCTTCTCTGCTCATGAGCAGTTGAGAATTGTGTCTCCTCTCATGAATTCCTGTGTGACTTCCTCTCCACAATTCCCCTGGAAGTAAGGAAAGACTGTCTTCATTTGTAAGTTCTCCATATTCATGCTTTATCTTTCCTAGTAGATTGTAAACTTTTTGAAGTCGGTGGTTATCTTCTTATTCTATGAGCAACAAATATTTATAGAATGAATGACTGTATGAATACATGAATGAAGTCTTCTTTGACCACCTAGGCCAAAGTGTGACATTCAAAACCCATGCTATTTCTTTGACTTTTAATTCATGTTATCAATTACTGGACACAATCAGTTCCTTCATCTAGATTGTAATTTCTTGAGGGCAGGAACTATGTCTAATCCCTCCTTATATTTTCAAAGTCTTATGCAGTGCCTCCTACTAAAAAGATGCCTAATAAACATTTGTGGCTAATGATGATGCTTTTTTAAGGGTCTGGATAAAATCATCTCAGAAGAGTCCTTCCAGCCTTAGGATTTTGTGATTCTACTCCCAGAAAAGCCAGACAATATTAAGCAATATCCAATATAAGAAAATTCTCATATAAAGGAGTTAGAGAAGGCCCTTGGCTTTAATACAGTTGCTTAGCATTATAATAGTATTTGCCTTGTAGAGGCAAAAGCTAGTGGATATTTTGTTTTGTAGATAGATTTTGTTTCACAGAATTAAAGAATGGCTTCTACCCCTATCTAATCCTAATCTACCAAGCAATATTACTCAAAAGTCATTTTCTATTAATCAAATGGTGAGCTGGACAGGTTATTCAAGAATGTCATTGGAGAGCTGTCACATTTGTATAGTATCTAAGCATGTGTCTTCAAAACAGAAGGTTCCCCTTCAATAGAATCTCTTTTTCTTTTTGCCAGCGAAATTATATATATATATATATATGTATATATATATATGTATATATATATGTATGTATGTATGTATATATGGATGAGCATTTATTCCTAAACATGGAGGTTTGTCTAATATAAATAACTATTAATAGACACATAGATAGATAAATAGATGGCATTTGTCCTTCATTTTGAAGGGAAGCAATGACATCAGAGAGTGATGCCTTAATTTGTGTGTGAATTGTATTTGAGTGAAGCAAAATTGTACAAAGTCATCAGCTTCAAACTTTCTTCCAGAGTTGTAGAAGTTCAATGGCAAAACAAAAGTCAAAAATAACTTGTGATGACCCAGGATGCAGTGGATGACTCTGGAAAGCTTTGATTTTCTGACCAAACACTTAAGAGCTAGCTCTACAATATCTACTTCAGTCCTTCTATGGATAAAGAGAGAGAGACAGAGACAGAGAGAGAGAGAGAGAGAGAGAGAGAGAGAATAGATCATCTGTATTTTCAATTTCCTGGGTAGGGAAAACTCAGTCAGAAAAATCCCTCAAGTTAGTATAGAATTATAGTATAACTTAACAGTTTTTGAAAATTTTACTTCAAGAAAGTTTTACAGAACTTCTAACATGTTTTTGGTTGCCTTTATACTGGGCAAAAAAATTGAATTTCATTAGTCCCTCATTGTCACAGTACCATTATTCACTGGAAGGGTAATTGAGTTCATTGTAAAGAATTTTGGTTTCTTTTTAAAATTTTGTTTTGGGGAAAGCATAAAATTTAGATGAATTTTTGTTTAAAAAGTAATTTCAGTGACATTTTTTTTCCAGTTTGAAATAGTAGGAAACACAAGATATTTTTCCCAGCTTAGAGAAGAATTAGTAGGGATGAGTTAATTCAGAAGTTGAAGAAAGGGTTATTATTTCAGTATGGATTGGAATAGGTGGTCTCTAGTGAGTCTTGTGACTTTGTGACTGTTCTTCTGTAGCCCTTCGATCTGAATTTAATAATTTTTGTGCTATTATTACAACTTGAGGGACCCCTTAAGGCCCAAATTCATACAATTTCAAAGATTCTCTGGTCCCAAGGGAGGTTGCAGAAACTTACAAAAATCAGGCAACATACCCATGTTCTGGCTTTCTCAAGTGCTTTCATGAGCTCTGTCAAAGGGTGGAAAATCTACTGGGAAAAAATGTCAAGACATTTTGAAAGAGATACTGTATGATTGTTGCGATTGTTTCTTAAACTATTGCAGTCACACATGGTCAGTGACATAATCCCATCCCATTCTCCATCTGTTTGTCTATTCCTTCTTTGGCTTTTCTTTCCCTTTCCTTTTCTCTTTCCCTTTCCTTTCCTTTTCCTTTCCCTTTCTCTTTCCCTTTTCTTTGTCTTTGCTTTTCCTTTCCCTTTCTCTTTCCCTTTTCTTTGTCTTTGCTTTTCCTTTCCCTTTCTCTTTTTTCCTTTCCCTTTCCCTTTTCTTTCCCTTTCCTTTTCCTTTCCCTTTCCTTTCCTTTTCCTTTCCCTTTCTCTTTCCCTTTTCTTTGTCTTTGCTTTTCCTTTCCCTTTCTCTTTCCCTTTTCTTTGTCTTTGCTTTTCCTTTCCCTTTCTCTTTTTTCCTTTCTCTTTCCCTTTTCTTTCCCTTTCCTTTTCCTTTCCCTTTCTCTTTTCCTTTCCCTTTTCTTTGTCTTTTGCTTTCCCTTTCTCTTTTTTCCCTTTCCCTTTCCCTTTTCTTTCCTTTTCCCTTTCCTTTCCCTTTCCCTTCCTTTCCCTTCCTTTCCCTTCCCATCTTTTTTTCCTTTCATCAGATGGAAATTGATTCTTTTTCTCAGGACTCAACTTTCTCATTAAAAGTCCCTGACTCTGAACCTCCTCCCCCAGCAGAAAACGATCTCTTAATTGTTGAGTTTCACCAAGGCTTTTCCCTAGACTTTCAGGCTTGTCTCATTGTTCCTTGTGTTATAATTGTGTCCATGCCTTATGCCTCATTAGAATGCAAGTTAATTGAAAACTAGGTGCCTTACATCGCTTTGCATCCACAGTACGTAGTACAGCATCTTGCACACATTAGATACTTAATCAATATCTGTAAGTGAATTAAATAACATTTATTATTAACAATAATCACAACCCACATTTATATGATGCTTAAGAAAGATTTATAAAGTGCTTTTCGTATAACTCTGTGAAGGAGTAGGCGGTGCAAATATTGCTATTCTCATTTACAGATTGAGGAAATTAAGGCCCAGAGTGGCTTGGCTAAGATCCAAAGCCATTGGCAGAATTGAGTTCTCAATCTCCACCCCTTGTACAGGGTTCTTCCCACTATCCCACCTTACTTCTATTATTAGTGATAATGAAGAGAGAGTCTACAGAACATCAGCATGTGCAACTGAACCCGCCAGGAAAAAGTTTGTCTCTTGAGATGAACTTGTATGACTCCAATTATTGAATAGTGAGAACTGTACCATCCAATGTGCTGCGGCTGCCAGGAAGCTCAGAGCTAAATTCAGTGAGCCCATGTGCTAGCTTACTCATTCCAGGTAGCTGGTGATCTATTTTTCTCTCTCTTGAAATTGTTTTTGTTCTCTTTTTAGCTGAAATTCTCTTGTGGAGGCAATATGGTGTAGTGAAAGGAGCAATGAATGGGTGCTCAGAAGACAGGGGTTGGAACACTGGCTCTTCTCGAAACTGGCTGTGTGTCTCAGACAAATCACTTCAGGTCTCCGGGTTTGTTTCTAGTCTATAAAATGGAGTGGGGAGGATGGGTTGGATGAAATAACAGTAACATCCTTTCTGGCTGTCCTATGTGAAATAATTCCATAAACCTTTTCAAGTGCATCTAGTTCAGGGGCAGGAAATAGAAATCCAAAATGTTTCCAATGGCTTTTATTTTCCTTTTCTCCTATAGCAAGATGATAATATACACTGGTAATATAATATGAGGACCTATATTCTCATAAAGAAACCACACCCTTGTTCAGCTGCTATTTCTTCCCACTCTGATTTCTGATTTTCATACACCTGGAGTCATGGTTTCTAATTTGCTATATTTTCTTGCTGTTTCTTTGGTGTAGTCAGGTTAGGTCCTATTGTATTCTATTGGCCCTTGTGCTGAAGAGGCAATCATAGGGGAGGGGGAAAGGTGTGAGATTTGGAACCAGAAAAAAAAATCTGTATATGAATTCTAATTTATTACTAGTTACCTGTGACTAGTTGGGAAAGAAATTCTGTTCCTCAAGTTCTTTCAGACATCTTCCAGTTCAAAATCCAGTGAAACCCTACAGCTAATTGTTTTTATTTGTTTAGATTTTATTTATTTTATTCTGAACTTAAGAAATAAAGCAAGAATTTCCATAACATAATAGAATAGGAGGGGGAAAAATGATTGCAGATGGAACTATAGAACTATGATGAACAACTTGTCATTCCTTTTTAATATATAATAAAACAATTATGTAACTTTTTTCCTCTCTCCCCCCATCCTAGACATGGCTACATTAGACATCTGTGTGTGTCTATACATATAGACACATATATAATATATATTTATATGTAGATATACATATGTGTTGAGTATATATAAGTACATGTATTT
Organism: Sarcophilus harrisii; assembly: GCF_902635505.1. Taxonomy (NCBI): domain Eukaryota; kingdom Metazoa; phylum Chordata; class Mammalia; order Dasyuromorphia; family Dasyuridae; genus Sarcophilus; species Sarcophilus harrisii. Next base: position 256,062,906 of record NC_045430.1, on the reverse strand, counting down.
ATATGAAAGTGTGTGTATGTGTGTTTGTCTAATGGTAGCCATCTCTAGGATGGGGGACGGAAGAAAAAAGCATATATGTGTGTGTGTGTGTGTGTGTGTGTGCACGCACATGTATAAAATAATTCTATACTTTGACTTATCAGTTCTTTCTCTGAATGAAGACAGAGTTCTCCTTCATGGGTCTCTTATAGTTAATTTGGGTATTAATAATAATCAAAATGACTTAGTCACTCAAAGATGTTCTTAAAACAATATTTCCTGATCTTCTAAACTCTCTTGATTCTCATTTTGCTCTTTGTTATTTCATGCAAATAGATTCTTGTACTTTAATAACTAATTAGGAATAGAACATAGGAACTTCAAGAAAGAATGGATCCAAGGATCTCTGAGAATTATGAGCAAAAAGGAACCCTGCTACTTGAATGAGAGTCAGAAATCATTCGGGGAAAAAGAGAAGTTAGTTGAATGGGAACACAATGAGGCAAAAGGATATGGAGTAAGTGTAAGAGATCTAGAAGCAGGAAATCTATGACAAAATCCTGACTGCAGCCATGCCAACTATTATGACCTTGGACAAATTAATTTCAAATATCCTTAGATTCTTACCCTACACAAAAAGTTGTCTGCCTTAAACTTTAAAAGTCCATTATTCTATGAGCCTGGGTTTTCCAATAGCCATGGATGGACATTTTAATGATGCAGAAAGTTCAGCATGATAGCTTCCTCCATGACAAAGAACTTCAGAAGAAGTTTGATACAATGGAAAATCTTAGATTCAGAGAGAAAATGTGGGTTTGAATCCCACTTTTTGTCACTACCTCTGTGACCTTTGGTTATTTATTAACCTCTCTGGACCTCAGCTATAAAATGAAAGTGTTGGGCCAAATAGTTTCTTTGGTTCTTTGCATGATTCTCTGAACTTGACAATATCATTCAAATATAATCAATATATATGGGGGTAATGCTTGATGACTTCTAGGCGAAGTTGGTAATGGGCCAAAGGAAAATAACTTTCTCCCCTTGCTTTGTGGCCCCTCCTCCTTGGGAGGGGCAATAGGATTAGTGGGGGTGTTCATTGTCAGAGAGAGGGGAATATGGGACCAAGGGAATTTTTCCCACTGTCTACTGGGAAGGACTAAAAGATCCATGAGCATCTATATCCTCCGTGTTTACTGGTTTAAAAGAAAAATGTCGATGGAACAGGAAAGCATCAGGAATATCAATATAATCCCAGATACTTGGATAATCATAATCCTGTAGTTGAGTGTTTCCTTCTTGATATAGCAGGAGGAAGAGATCTGAGTCTTGTCGCCTGTATCAGATCCCTAAAACTCCTAGGTAATGCCCATAGATTGGAATTGGGCTGGTTCAATTTAAAAGGAGAAATAAGTGCACAGCCTTCTGTGAACATTGTGTGTGTTATACACATATATGTATATTATGCATATTTCTATGGATGCATGTGTGTTTGTATAAATATACATAGTATGTGTATATATATATATATATAGTATGTGTATATATGTCTGTGTTTGTATATATATATATATATATATATATATATATATATGCATGCATACACACATTCTCTCTTTGGTTTCTTTAACTATGAGCAAAAAAATGTATACACTTAAAGATGCTTTTGTGCCTTATTTTATTATGCTATGATGACATGAATGTATCACATATCTAATATGTACCATTGTACATATTCCCCCCATTGAATGGATTACTTTAAAATTCATCATCAAGGGAAGAGAATGGAGACTGAACTAAGAGATTGATTGGTTGAATCCAAACAACCACACATCTCAGCTAATGAGTCTCCCTTTGCCGATTGCTACTACCTGCTTCTTATTGTTGAACAGAACTAGGCAAGTATCCAGAATTTAATTCCTTGTGGCTAAACCATATCTCAGGATTAAGGATGGAAAGAGTCAAAAGGTTCCTGATTATTCAGATGTTTCACACCTATATATTTTGAATACTTTCTTTAAGAAAAGAAAAATTGAAAGGTGTAGAATATAATTAGTAGAAAGCACTATAAATATGCAAAAAAAAAAACAAAAAACTATTCCTAATAGATAACACAGGAAATTACTGGTTATTGACACAATAACCATTTCTGAATCAACATTCATCTTTAGGCAGAACATCAAAAAGCCGAAGCATTGTTAAGATGAAGAGACTGAAAAATTAATTTTAAAAAATAAAGGCATTTTTTCATTTATATATATATATAGTCAACTTCATATTCCTTGAATATACAAAGAGCATCTTGCATAGTGTCATCCATGCAGAAGCTGTACCATTATTCCCCACTCATAATCCTCAATTTCAACACACTCTGTACAGAAACCAAATTGTTCTAAATGAACAGTTCTATCCAGTGGCAGATTGGGAAACTATCTGATCTGATTGTCTTTCTCATCACCTCTTTTCTTCTCCTTTTCATAGGGACCATGTCTACCTTATATTTATCCCCTTACCCTTATTTTTTTTTCTTTTTTCACAGGTAAGTTATTTTAACAAGGCAATCACTTTTTTAACATGCATCTTCTTTATCTTCCTTCTTTATCTCTCTTCCAAGGATCCCCTTATTTCTCTTTTTAAAAACTTCAAAAATTTTAAAAATATATTTCATTCTATTCATGAAACAAAACCCCCACAAAACTATGACAATTATGACTTAGAAGGATAAGAATACATAACACTTGACACAGAATAGGTAACTAGTAAGTCTAAAATTCTAAAGCTCATGAAAGAATCCTGAAGTCCCCTCCAGACTCTACACAAGTTTAGACTTTTCTCAGTCTGCTTTTATTTTAAACATTTGCATTCCAGAAAGAGCAATGGGCGGTACTGCTTGGTTACTGTTGATTGTTGTTGGGTTTTTTCCGCTGTCTTGTTTAGTTACTTATATTAAAGAAGCAATTTTGCTTTCTACTATTTTCCATTGCAAATGCATAGTATTTCAAGTACAATGTGGATCAAACAGAATCTTGTGGGTAAGTCTCGGAATTTAATCACCACTGATAGGATTATTCCTTTCTGGAAAAATTCATCCCAACTTCCAAATAGCTAACTTACACATGAACTTTTGGAACACAACCCATTTATGAATTGGAGAATCTATGTCAGCAATCAGTCAAGTAAAGGGAAATAATTAATTCAGAATCTCCCATTCTAATCTACTTTTGTTTTAAATAGTCATATAATAACAGTAAACTTAATCCTTTTCATAATGTGCTATAACAATTGTCCAAAAGTAAGTTTGGTTGTATAGAACTGGAATCCCAAATATCAAACTATAGAATATTTTTTTTTCCACTTTCCATACTTGGTAAACACTAAAAGTCTCTTTTGGTTGTTGTTGTTGTTCTTAAGGAAGATTCTAAGAGGTTAAATATCTGAAGTTGAATGGTAATAGATCCCACATTTTAAACAACTACTTTGTTATTGTATGATGTTTCAGTTGTGACCAACTCTTCATGACCCTACTTGGGATTTTCTCAACAACAATACTGGCATGGTTTACTGTTTCCTTCCCCAGTTCATTTTACATATGAGGAAACTGAGGGAAAAAACTAAATGACTTGTCCAGGATCACACAGCTATCAAATGTTTAAGACTGCTTGGTCTCCTTGACTCCTGGCCTGGCACTTTATCTACTGTGACACTTGACTGCCCATACAGAAGTCTTTTAAAAAGTAAACAGTCTTATTTGTCAAGTTATTATACTGTCTGATGGTGAAAGAAACCAGGTGATAGCCCAAGATCCCTTCCAACCTTAAAAACCTTATAGTTCTTTGTCCCTTTGAGATATATTCCCTATGATTTTTTTTTCTACTCCCTTTTCCTATTCCTAAGAGACATCCATCAAAGGGAGATTCACAAGAATAGGATCAAGTCAATCCAACATTTCATTAAGAATAATCCAATAAAACAACAGATCCATATTTTAATCAATATGGATCCTCTCTTCCATACTTGCTGGTCATCCTGCATGAGTCTCACTTGTTGCCCCCTTCCCCCTTTTTTAACAATAGCTTTTAATTTTCAAAATACATGCAAAGATAGTTTTCAACATTCACCCTTGCAAAACCTTGTATTCCAATTTTTTTCTCCTTCCCTTCCCCCACCTTTCTCCCCATGACAGTAAATAATCCAACATGTGTTAAATATGTACAATTCTTCTATACATATTTCCACAATTATGTTGCACAAGAAAAATCAGATCAAAAGGGGGAAAAATGAGAAAAAAAAAAAAAAACAAGCAAACAACAAAAAAATGTGAAAAAAACTATGTTGTGATCCACATTCAGTCTCCATAGCTCTCTCTCTGGATGCAGATGACTGTCTCCTTCACAAGTCTATTGGAATTGGCCTAAATCACGCCATTGTTGAAAACAACCAACGTCATCAGAATTGATCATCACATATTCTTGTTGCCGTGTACAATGATCTCCTCGTTCTGCTCATTTAATTTAGCATCAGTCCATGTAAGTCTCTCTAGGCCTGCTGGTCATTTCTTACCGAACAATAATATTCCATAACATTCATAGACCATAACTTATTCAGCCATTCTCCAACTAATGGGCATGGCTCAGATTCCAGTTTCTTATCACTACAAAAAAAGCTGCCCCAAACATTTTTGCACATGTGGGTCCCTTTTCCTCCTTTAAGATCTCTTTGAGATACAGGCCCAGTAGAAATACTGCTGGATCAAAGGGTATGCACAGTTTAATAGCCCCTTGGGCGTAGCTCCAAATTGCTCTCCAGAATGGTTGGATTCATTCACAGTTCCACCAACAATGTAAGTGTCCCAGTTCCCCCCCTCCCCAACCCTCCAACATTCATCATTATCTTTTCCTGTCATCTTATCCAATCTGAGAGGTGTGTAGTCCTATCTCAGAGTTGTCTTAATTTGCAATTCTTTGATCAACAGCGATTTAGAACATTTTTTCCATATCATTAGAAGTAGTTTAAATTTTTTCATCTGAAAAAATGTCTGTTGACTTATGTCTCCATTGACTTATGTCTCCTTATCAATACTCGGCAGAGTAACCATTCAATATGGGAAGGGGTGGGGTGAGAGAGGTTATCAAACCTTCTTGATACCAATGGATCACATGGGCTGTTCATTAATTGAGTCATTAAGAGTACCTGAAGATATAGACCCAAAGATTAAATTCCAGCTATTAGGCCAGTACTCAAAAGCTTGAAATGGAAAGAACAAACAAATAGAAAAGTCAGATAGAAAAGGACATGATGGAATGGGAGTCTCACTCCAGCTCTAGCAAATATTTCTGACATTACTGACTACTAATTGTGGGAAAGGTTTTTAAGGCAGGAAATGGTGAGTTTCTCCACTGCTCCTTCATTTCCTGGGCCTCTCCAGATGCTACTTTGTCTTAAGTAAAATAATATTTGAGAGAAATCCGAACACTCTAAGTTAACAGGTAAGTCAATTTAGAGCCATAAAAGGAGATGCAACTCGGGAGATTTCAAATAATTTAATAAGGTGTAACCATTTTTCTAAAGTTCTGTGGTAGTTTATTATTTTTTTTTATCAGCCTAAAAAGCACTATATCACAGGCTAATGCAGGGCTACAGGCAGGAGAAATTACTGACTTCATTATGTGCGACTGCTCTACAGTAAAAGCATTTGAAGAGATGCATTCCCATCCTGAGGGCCCCTACAGAAAGCTATTCCATTGACAGATCTCCAACCGCTCCTTCTGAAGAACAACAAAATTCATTTGGGGGGTGATATGTTCTGTTGAGCAGCCCACTCATTGGGCACTCATGGGTGGTGTGCTTTTATACATTCTTCCCGGAATATATCCCCATCAGGAGGTAGCTCTTGTCAAAGCTATAATAGCCTTAGGCCACTAATGCCATTCAGGCCTTGTGGAGGAGAGAGTGCTGTTTATTATTATTGTTATTATTATTATTATTGTTATTATTATTGATGTTATTTTTAGCCTTTGTTTGTCTGAAGTGAATAGTTCAAGCTTTAAGTACACACACACATATACATATACATACAACTCTATTCTGTTCTCTTTATCGTCACTCAACCAGCCCTTAGTCGATGAGCAAATGTTAAAATAATAATTCCTTCCTTTTTCTCAACACTTCTTTTCCTGCAGATGTAATTTGTTTCTATTCCCTAGGTAACAAAAGAAAAATGGACACAGGGTGGGTGCTAATAACAACTTTCTTGACAATAGAGTTGTCAAAATGCTTTCCTCAATTCAATCCTGTGAGGCAGGGAATGAAAGCATTATTGTCCCCATTTTACAGAATTGGATACTGAGAGACATGGTTTTCTTTTAGAACTAAAAAGAAAATTATTGGGAGGAAGGTGTTTTGGAAAGACTGGAAAAAACTACTCAAAGAGTCTTAGAAGGTCAGGAGGGAAAGAATTAAAACAGGATGATGGATTTTAAGATGTATATTGTAGTAGATGGAGAATCAGGCTGATTTTGGTTCAAATTCTTCCACAGATATTAGTTGTGTGATCCTGAATAAATCACTAAACTTATCTATACTTTATCTATAAAATAAGGGACATAGATTTGATTGCTTCCAATTCTAAATGGATGGTCCCATGATCTAGGCCAAAACTTTTTAAACTATTGATTGCAATGATTTATCTTCCATAAATGTTTGATTTATGTACCTATTTTGTATAATCATATATCCCAAGGTCACAAAAACGTCTCGGGTGAAAAGCAATCACAAGTAGAAAAGGTTTAAGAAATCCTGATCTAGCCCAGTTCTCTCCTTTAGCAGATAAAGAAACTGACTCCCAAAAAAGTGAAATGACTTGTCCAAATTCCAATAAGTAGCAAACAAACAAGACTGAATTCCAACCCAGTTCCTCTAACTTCAAATTCAGAAAGCTTTTCCTTGCACCATACGTTCACATCTAGGGGGTCTCCAGCTCACTTGCTTCAAGGGTCTCTGATTTTGCTATTTAGGTTCTCCTTCCACTAGCAAAGATCAGCATCCCCATAAGCTTTAGTAAATTGCCATTAAGGGTGGTGATAGAAAAAATAATTAGAAAGAAAATCATCCCCCTGAAATCCACTTGTTTCTGAATATTATTAAGGTTGGTCCTCAAACAGCAGATGTTCCTCTTGCCCATTCTCAAAGTGCTTCTGACCTAGTACACGCAGAGCTTATGTTCCATTGCCACAAAGCTTTTGATTCCAAGGTCATAGTCACATGATAATGAGGAATAAAAGCGAGATTCTATGGAATTCAAGCTCCTTAAAGGATTTTTTTCCCCCCCGAGGCATTTGGGATTAAGTGACTTGCCCAGGGTCTCACAGATAGGAAGTGTTCCGTGGTCTGAGACTAGATTTGAACTCTATCCTTCTGACTTTAGGTCTGGTGCTCTTTCCACTGTACTACCTAGCTGCCCCTTAAAGGATGGTTTTTTGTGAAATTATTTGTTTTTAGCTACTGCACACTTTAAAAGTTCAGAGAATTTGCTGGACAGGATAAAATTAAAGGAAATCTTTTTCCCTCTTTGCGCAGGCCATCCCCCACCCCACTGCCTAGAATATGTCTTCTTCTGTCTCCCAAAACTATTAAACTCTATAGCTCCCTTTATTACTTAGCTTAAGCATCAGCTCCTACAAAAACTTTTTTTGGCCCTCCCCCAAATTATGGGAGAATGTAGCTCTTGAGAGCAGGTAATCTTTCATTTCTTTCTGTTTGTTGCCTCAGTGCCAAGTATAGTGACTGGCATAGTAAATTTTTGCTAAATCTTTATTAAACTAAATTATTAAGAAAGGTGAATGGGTCTAACTAGGTCAGAGAGCCTCATAAAAACCTAGGCATATGGGGGGAGGGAGATGTTGAGTGTAGTGATTTACACATAGTGGGTACTTTTAAAAAAAAGGCTTGTTGACTGACTGAATGAAAGGAAATGAACAAAAATCAGATAAAGGGGTCACTGGGCAAGTTTGCCTCCACAAAGGGGACACTCCAGAAATCAGATCTAAAATGTGTCACATAAATAATCTTGAAGACAGCTGTGGTTGACAGAATGGGGATAAGAGATGGAATGGGGGGAAGGAGGGAGAGAAGGGGACTGTGTCAGATGGCTGCTCCACGGAACAGGCTCCAGGAACATTTATCTGAAATGTCTGGAGCCACCACAAGATGAGGATATAAAAATGGGTAATTCCATCCACCTTAAAGGTCATGTGATAGTTCTCCTGTGGAATCAACTGGAAAGATTAGAGGCCATAATTTAGGAACTATGCAAATCTCCCTTCAAATAAAAAGAAAGCCATTTTAGAGCATGTAAGATCCATTTTACCAAATGAAATACAAGCCTCTTCACATTCTCTGTGCTAATAAAGATCAGATAACTCTTACTCCCCACAGAGACTTTTCAGAAGAGGTTTCTCCGATAACCTTGGTCAATAGATTTGGGAAAATGTTGTCTTAAGGGGAATAGAGTCATGATCATGAAATAGGCAAGAATACGAAACCAGAGAAACTTATCTGAACATGGGGAACAGGTAATATAATGGTAGTAAATTGCTTTGGAAACCTTACAACATTATATAAACGATTATTAATATGTACACAAATATAGAAAAAAGAATGGAGCTTATGATTTCATTGGTATGATAGCTCTTGGAAATTCTGTCAAAGAATGAGAATCAGTAACTCATTTATAATTTCTAGATTTTAGAGAGTTTCTTCCAGCACTGAGAGATTAACTGAATTGTTCATGATGACACAGATAGTATATATCAAGAACAAAACTTGAACTCAGATTTTTTTTTCCCAATACGCCACGATATCAGCTTAATGATATTATCAGCATTGTTATTAATCAACAATTAACACTGAAAAAAACAGTGCCTGATTCTTTTATATGTCATATATAAATCCAAACTTCCAGTGTCTGAAACTCACAATTAGCCCATTTTTCCTAGCAGGTATGGCAAGAAGAGGCTCCCAAGGGAATGAACTTGAGCAGAAGGAAGGAAAAGGTTGCCTATATGAAGTGATTTGAAGGGCTCAAACCCTCCCCGATCACACACACCCATTGCCTGAGAAGTTGAAGACTCATCTGAGCAAAACCTGCCTAATCCTCCCAACTCCAAGTAAAATCATTCACAAAAATAATTTGTATACATTTTTTAAAAATTTCTAACAAGCCATGATGATGAAAACATTATTTAGCACCTACTGTGTGTCAGGCACTGTGCTAAGTGCCTCTCACTTTAACCCCACAACAATCCTGGGAGTCAAATCCTCATTTTACAATTGAAGAAACTGAGTCACAATTAAGTGACTTACCAGTGCTAAGCAGCTAATATGTTCCTGAGATTAGATCTAAATTTGGGCCTTTCTGACTGCAATTCCAGTGCTCTAGGCCATTTTACTACCCAGCCATCTCACATATAAGTATGTACATGGGTGCATGTATGTCTGCATATCTATATATGTGTGTACAAAAATACATGTATCATCTCTCTCAGTGAAATGTGAGCTCTTTTGCTTCAGGAACTGATTCCATTTTGTGTTTTTATTCTTGACATAATGCTTAGCAGACAGCAAGAACTTTTTAAAAAGTTCATAAAAAGCTTAGGTAAAATCCTCATTACTGCTCATGTATTGTAACATTCCAGGCACCTACTGGCAATTTATTTAGGGTTAGGGTTGATTTATTAATTTTCTTTAAACCTAAGGATCATGTGATGCTCCTACTCAATCAAACCCCAAGGTTTCCTATCGCTCCTAAGACAAAATATAAATTTCTCTGTTAGTCTCTGAAACCCTATACAACCTGATTCTAACCCTTTTTTACAGTCTCATTAGACATTTTCCCTCTGTCCCACCATCTGAGATCCATTGATTCATAAGCTGTGAGACCTAAAAGAAATCTAGAGACAGTATTACCACCCTATGAATCATCTGGAATGGAAATATTGGAGTTATCTTTTTTTTCTCCTTTTCCTTTGCCTTCCACAGGTAGAAAGTCCTTTTATTTCTCCCTCTACCCTTATTATCCCCATGTCAGTCCTTCATCAGTTCTCCTCTGGTCTGCTGAGATAGCACTTTAACTGGGCAAATAACATTCTGCTCAATTCACAAATCTGAAGCTCAGAAAGTTTCCATGCCCCCTTCCATTGCTTATAAAATACAATACAAGATTTTCCCCCTGACATTTAAGGCCTTCTACAATCTATCTCCAACTTGATTCCTATCACAAGAAGAAACCTTCCAAGATACTCTGTGATCCAACCAAATTGAGGTGCTTTTTGTTCTCCAGTTTTGTCTGCTTTTTCAGCATCTCTCAGCACCTACCTATTGAGATCTGTATTTTTTTTCCCCAAAGATTACTCTGAAGAGCAGAGGAAAGGGCATTCCAGTTATGAGGGAACCAAGAGATGGAACATCTTGGTTGTGAAACAGGCAGGGGGCCAGTGTCACTGGGTTGAAGAATATGTGTTGGGGAATATAATATAAGAAGAGTAGAAAGTTAATTTTCCTCTTTTGAATTTCTGAAAGATAATCCCTAAATTCCTGGATTTAAGAGTATATCATTACTAACGTGGATGTCTTCTGAATGTATTTGGCCAGTTTCAGCTGCTCGTTCAAATTTCGTCTTTGCAAGGGCCATTTGTTTCCCCTTCCTTACGTAGTCCATTAAGTACTGAAGGAATAGGCCCAGTAGTAGTATCACTAGCATCATGATAAACATAAATGGTTAGAAAAATGTCAGCAGATCTAGATTATGGATTATATCTTCCCACATCCAAGACGTCTTATGAAGATTGAATAAAATAATCTATGTAAAGTATTTTGCAAACTTTAAAGCGCTATGTAAATGCTAGCTGTAACTCTTGTATAAAATACAAATATTTGGGGAATGTTTCTTTTGGCCAAACTCGCCATAGCCTCCTTTTTAAACATTAAAACCATGAATAACCCATTCATCAAGTGCCTACTGTGTGCCAGGTGTTGTATTTTTTTTTTTAAAGACACCTCCTCCATGAAGCCATTTCTAGTTCCCCAGATGAAAGTGCTCTCTCCTTCCTCAATTGTTTTCAAAGCTTTTTACCTGGATCTCTCCTTTGCCTATATGGCATTCTACTTTCTATTATACATATTTCTGTATATGCCCTTGTATGCTCTAAAAAAATTGTAAATTTCTCAAGTATTCTCCTCTGAACTTGCCTTTTTCTATTCTGTATAAATCGTGTGTGTATATATTTATTTCCATGTTTATCCTTCTTTCATATGTTAGCTCCTTAAGGGTAGGAACTATTTTTGTTTTAACTTTAAGCTCCAACACTTAACAGTGTTTCCAACATAGTAGGTGCTTAATAAATACTTGTTGGTTGAATCATTAACAGAAAACCAAAACATAACTTGCAATTTGTATGCAAGGAACCAGCTGCACAAAAACTGCACCCTCAAATAAACTTGTTAAGACAAATTCATCTGGAGAATAGAAAGATAGTAGAAACTGGAAGGAATATACAAAAAATGGATACTTTGGTTGGAGAACCTGGGAATCACAAAACATTGCTTGAAAGAGAGAAATGAAGACAAGATCAGACTAGAAATCAACCCACCGTGGGTATAGAGCAGGAAAATGATTTTCTGTTTTGACTAAGAACCCTTGTTTACTCCTTTAAAAAAATCAGTGGGGGAGGGAAGGGATGGGAAAGAGCATTATGAAACATCAACTTATGTGCCAGACATTGCTCTAAATTCTTTAGCAATATCATTTTAGTTGATTCTTGTAATTCTGAAATGTGGATGCTATTAAGATTCCATTTTAGAGAAGATGAAATTGGAGTAAATACAGGTTAGGTGACTTACTCAGGATCACACAGCCAGACAATGGGGTCAAATTTGAATTCAGGTCTACTTGACCACAGATCCAGTATTCTATCCACTTGCATCAATCATCTGCTGTCATTGTCCTCTTAATTTCAGTCCCCTAGGGAAAATGCTTATTTGTTCCCATCTCAGTTATGGCTCTGAAGATAAGGACAATGCAATTTTTCATCTTATTATTGTCTAGCACAATGCTTTTTATATGCTGTGTGCTAAATAAATGCTTGTTGAATGAGTGAATGAATGCATGACTATCCCCCTTGAATGAAAATACAAAAACTGATTTGGAGGGAAAAATATCTCTTCTCTATCCTCTAGTAGAAGTCATACAATTTATTTGTGAAAAAGGCAGTGAAGCAGAATACATTAGCAAATCATGACCTCAAATTGTTTCTGTCACACATTAAGAAAACTGGGAATTATTTTATGGCCAAATAAATAAAAGAATGCAAAGGGAGGTTTCCCAGGTGTCACTTTAAGAGTTCTAAAAGTAATGGTTACCCAACAAACAAGCAAGTGAAAAACAACACAATTTACTGTGGCCATCATTACACAGAAATTAATCTGCTCCCAGCATTCCCAGCGGCCAACCAGAAGCTTCCATCACAGAAGTCACAAATCCAAGGGTTATTGATTTCTGGGCCTGCATTCAACGTTGAGCTGTTCATTTTTTAAAGCTATTTTAACTAATAATATTTTAGTGGGCCTCCTGATATAATAAAAAGAAATATTTTTAAAGCCCTTTAAGATTTGCTACATGCACAGTGCATTCAGTGCCAGACCTAGACTCATCTTTCTCAGTTCAAATCTGACCTCAGACATTTTCTAGCTGTGTGACCCTGGACAAATCACATCACCCTATTTGCTTTAGTTTCCTCATCTGCAAAAGAAGCTAGAGAAGGAAGTAGAAAACCACTGTAGTCTTCTCGCTGAAACAAACAGACGGACAGACCAGAAACAAATGGGATCACAGAGAGTCAGATCACTGAACAAAAAAAGAGACTTCTTTGAGTTTCTCAAAAACTCTGTGAAGCATCTATTTCATGTACGTCCAAAGCTCAGAAAGCTGAAGTGACCTGAAGGCACGTGGTTGCAAGAGCACCATTCAAACCATTTAAGGAACTCTGAAAGCATCCTTTTTTTCCACTCACAACTTGGGGCTAAAAAGAGTTTGTATGAGTCAGTTACTCTCTGTGTATAATCTGCTCTCTTTAGAGAAAGTTAGTCATTTAACGAAAGTGATTCAAACCATTCTGATTACAGAGGACATTTTAGTGATTTGCTATTTTTTGTTAACTCACTTGCCCCTATTAGGTCAAATATTTTTTTTTAAATTCTCTCATTACCAGAAAGAGTTATAGGATGCCAGAAATACATATGTGTACATAAGATATACACATCTACAAACACACATATACATATATCTACACACATACATATATTATAAACACACATGATTTGAACATGGTTTGTATTCAAACACACAGTTGTATATATATGTATACACACAAATTAGAACTTATTCCTTCTTGGCAGAATATCCTAAAAGTCTTAGTACAGTAAATTATTAAATCTTAAAGTATATAGAAGTTTAAGATTTTTGTGATTCCCTACATACATGTGTGTACAATATAATATACATATGGGTGTATATTATATGCAATAATAATTCACACATAAGAGTGCATGAACAAAATACACACACAAATATATATGTATGTGTATATATGTATGCTTACACACATACTTATGTGTGTATGTATATGTGTGTGCTTGTACACACACACATACATAATGTAAAGAGTTTAGATTGTCAAGTATTAAAAAATCTTTCATTTTAGAAGATACTAAAAAATACCAGGTAAATAGATAACTAAGACTGTAGCAATAAAAAATAAGGAAAAGAAAGTTCAATTTCCCAACTGCCTGCCAACATTTACAAGTCTCACCAAACCTAAAAGATCTGTCCTTGACCTTTATACCTTATCTTCTGCTCCATTACTTCCTAAGACTTTGAAAACATTAAATATACCCAATTTCTCCACTCCTTGCAACGTGGATTCCATCTACGTCCTCCTAAAAGCTCAAGGTTATTTTTGATTCCCCATTCTCTTTGACTCTGTGGCATCTGCCAGCATTGATCATGCCTTCATCCTAGACATCCTCTCCCTTGATTTCAAAGATGGCCCATTCTCTCCATCTACCTCCATGGCTATTCCTCCTCTGTTTCCTTACCAGCTTCTTATCTTTTCAAGATCATCTCAAGATCAAGGAGGAGTACTATCAGCACTATTCTTTTTTCCCCATTACCTTCATTGTCATTCTCATCCATTTCTATGGTTTCAATATTCATTTATTTTAAGACTATCGACTTGGATGATATATCAGCATTTCAAACTCAATGTACGCACCTTAAAAAAGGTGGACTGTTGTATTTCCTCCAAAACTGTGCTCCCATCTTGATTTGACCACTACTGTTTGTGATAACACATTGCTTCTGTGCTTACATTTTTGGGGCTATCTTTTTTTTTTTTTTTTCTCTATCTCATAGTTCATATCCTTTCAGTTGTCAGGTCTTTTGAATTTTATCTCTACATCATTCCTTCCTCTCTATTACCACTGAGACTACCATTATTGCCCACTCATACAACTGGATTAACTTCCCAATAAGTCTTCCTGTTTTTATTTTTTCCTATCTCATTCATTCTTCATAATATTACCAGATTTAACTTCTTATGAATAGTTCTGATCATGCTATTCCCCTATAATATATTTTGCAAATTCTCTATTACCTTCTAAATAAAGTTTAAACTCACCTTTACACACTCTACATTCTTGCCAAATCGCCTATCTAAAGTCTGTGGGGGGTTTTCCCCACTCAATCTTCCATCTCCCACCTTCCATCTTTGACAACTATTCCCTACATGGCTCATCTCTATGTTTTAGAGTCCTTAGCTTCCTTCAAGGATAATCTCAAATGCTACTCAGATTATTGGTTTATTAGCTCATTCTCCCCTCAAATTATATTGCCTTTACTTATCTAAGTTAATATAGATTCTTTCCCTCAAGCCCCTCAGCATACTGTCAGTTTTTTGAGGGGAGGAATTATCTTTTTCCACTTTGGTTTGAAATCACCAACACCTAGCATAGTACCTTGTTCATAGAATGAACTGGAGAAAAGCCTGGTAATTTGTACCAAACATAACACTCCACATAATCTGGTGCCATCTTTTTGTTTCAGTTTTATCTCTGTATTCTGTATTCCTCTCAAACTGAATTACTCATCATCTCCTATACATCCTCTCACACTTTCTTACTTCCATTCTTTTGTCCACTTTGCCCATTTTGTTCCCTTTCACTAGGATGGTATCCCTTGCCCTTGATCGCTGACATTCTACACTTCCTTAAAAGGTCCCCATTCTTGAAAGTTTTCTTGAGAATATTACCAACTTCATAAAAATTGTCTTGATTCTGCTATTGAACATAGCCTCTTATAACTCACGTTTCTTCTACCATTTTCTCTTGACTCCCCCTTCACCTTCATCACTTCTTTATGGTATGCTTTCTTGAAGATTTGTATTTTCTGTCCAACTGTACTGCACCTTATCCAACTAAACTGTAAACTTATTAAGGGCAGAAATAGTGTTGTCATTCAACATATAAGTAGATGATAAATGAAGATTTGGCCAAATTTCAATTTATTATATTCAAAGTGGAGAGTCATGGGCAGTAGAGTGGTTAGAACATTGGCTTCAAAGTCAAAAAGAACTCAGTTCAAGTTTGGCATTTACTGGTTGGGTGACTATAAAAAAGGCATTAAACCTCTTGGTTCCCAAGAAACTCTTTCTGATTGCAGGTTGCAGAACAGAGAGAGAGCATATGATTTCACTGGTCCAGGAATTCCCAATTCTAAGCCTTCTTGCCTTAATCTTGGGAGCAATACATCCCTACAGTACTGCAACTTGGAACTGTTAGAAGTCGAGAGGAAGAATTGGGGGTCTTAGATTATTGGTAGCAGTCTACATAGCTGAAACTCACCATTGAGATCGCTGCATTTTAAGTAGGATAAACGTGAAGAAAAGCTCAGGACACAGAATTATGGGTTTTTAGAGTTGCAAAGGACATTAGAAGTGAACAGTTGAAACCCCCTTTATTTCATGAAAAGTAGATGGAGCCAAGGAAGAGAAATGACATGCTTAAGATCTCACAAATAATAATAAGAAGAAGAATAAAGATTTAGACACAAATCTTAACTTAACAGTCAATTCTCTTTTCACCATGAGACACAGCAGGAGAGTAGAAATAATCTTAATTTAGGAATCAAGCATACTGGGTAACCTCTCTTACTACTTAGTTGTATGATCTTTAACAGGCAACTTTACCTTTCTGGGACTTGATTTCCAAAAATGTGATTACTGGCTTAGAATTTGAAGCTCCTTCCAGGGAAGAAAGAGAATGTGTTTTTAGCCTGTTCAATGTGGCATAGTAGAAAATTCACTTCAAAGCTAGGAAGTCCCACATTCAATTTCTGTCTCTAATACTGGCTCTGTGACCCTGCACAAGTCTCTCAACCTTGCAACAAATATTTGTTGTATTTGTTCAGTCATTTCAGTCATCCCTGAATTTTTGTGAGTTCATTTGGGGTTTTCCTGGGCAAAACTGGAGACTAGTTTGCCATTTTTTTCCTCCAGCTCATTTTCCAGATGAGGAAAGTGAGGTAAACAAAGTTAATCAAATTTCCCAAGGTTTCCCAACTAATAAGTATCTGAAGCCAGATTTAAATTCATAAAGATAAATCTTCCAATTCCAAGTCCATGTTCTCTGCATTATGTCATTTAACTGTCCCACAAATAATAAAATAGTTAGCATTTATATAGTATTCTAATGTTTACAAAGGACTTTTTATTTATCCTCACAACAATCTTGGGAGAGGTCCTATTTTTATCCCCATTTTACAGATGAGAAAAATGGGACACAAAAGCTACAGAGGAGTTATTGAGCTGCATTGGTATAGTTTGTTCACCTGGGAGTTTCTATACTAATGATGTAAAAGATCTGATCCCTGTCCCTATCCCTATCCAGAGCATGATGGATGTCATAGTGAGGAATGGGAAAGAATATTAAGATCAACAATTACTCAGATGCTGAATAAGCACCCCTTTCTACAATGCACTTGGATCTATGACTCTCGAGTCACAGTATCTGATACTCATATTTGAAGGACCCTGGAAAAGTCATTTTAATGATACTGAGCCACCATTTTTCCATCTGTAAAATGTGGAGTGGAGTGGAGAATCTGGGAATTTTCAACTCTAGAGTTCTGATCCTTTGAAGTGA